>NW_028227264.1:65670000-65845000 GCF_978045245.1 Mus caroli
ATGACCTTTGACCAAAAGGAACCCAGCCTCCTGCTGTTATCCACAAGGGCATTGACTCCAGCCCATCATCTCTGTGAGCTGTGGCTCCTGTCAGTAGCTCATGAAATGGCTGAAAAACAATTCAGACAGAATTGCGTGCTGCCTAATCAGGTGCTGGTTGGTTGTGCAGTAGATCAGAGGAGAATGGTGGAACAGACCTGAGCTCTTAGGAATGGTGGGATGCAGGAAAAGGGAGTTAGCTACAGGAGCAGGGGATGGTCCAGGCTCCAGGCTGAGTGTGGAATTGGGTGGAGGGGATGTACCGGCAAGGGTGGAGAGGAAGGGAGGAGACTCGGATCTTCAATGTTGAATGCCTCTGTGCATTGTACGGAGGACCCCCCCCCCCCCGTCCCCCACCCCAGGCTCTGATCCACCTGGGTAGACAAGATGCGCAGAAGAGATGAAGGCTCCCAGAAGGCTGTAAAATGGAGAAAGAAGGTTGGCGAAGAAAGAATTGATTGTACCACATGTAATGCAACCAACTCAGCAAGAAGCTGTGGCTAATGGTAATTTGGGGACAAGGCGCTTGGGCCAGATGCTAAGCAGGAAGCTGGGTTCACAGAAGTGGCTTCCGGGCTTGTAGAGGGCAGTAGCTTTCCTCTTTCTGATCTTTTTGCTATGGTTTTGCCCTCCCCAGCCCTCACTGGAAAGAGCAGCAATAGGAACGACAGAGCAGGTTAGTTCTGGGTGACGTCCACAGAGAGAAGAGGATGCATGTCTCCACTTCCGTGCCCACCCCACACCCTAAGGCCAATCTCCAGCACTGTAGCTGGGAATCTGCTTGGCGAGCCAAGGAGGTAGAAACCAGGAAGGCACTAGGTAGGAAGCAGGCAGGCATGAGCCAGAGAGGAAGGCAATAGGAAGCCACGGAATCTGGATGTTGGAAGATGGGAAGCTCATTGCAAGGTGACCTGAACTAAACCAGGTGAAAGAGTAAGGAGAAGAGAACAGAAGGTGCCAGAGACAAAGACAGACATGAGATGCTAAGGCAGTGATGCTCAGCTTGGGGGTTGTGAGCCCTTTTGGGTAGAATGACCCTTTCCCAGGGGTCACTTATGACCATCTGCATATCAAATATTTACATTATGATTCACAACAGCAGTAAAATCACAGCTAATGGAATAGCAGCAAAAATAATGTGATGGTTGAGGATCAGTGCAACATAAGGAGCTGTGTTAAATAAAGGGTCACAGCATGAAGAAGGCTGAAGACCACTGTGCTAAGGAGTGGGAGCAAAGGCTGGGAGCAAGTCAGCCAAAATTCTGCCTTCTGGGTCTTAGCCAACTCTTCCCATCATGACTTCTATTGCCCCTCAGGCTTGTTCTCCAGCCCTGGAACATTTTGGAAGAGTGAGTGTGGACTTTCCAGCACATTCTACAGCTCCCTCGTTTGCAATGGCAATGGAGGGGCATTCCTAGGTGAGCGGCACAAGGGGTCTTGTTCTAGTCTGACTCATGGGTGTTCCTTCTTGATGCATGGCTGTCCTTTCCTCCTCAGACATAAGCCACCTTTTTACGTATTTCTGACATCTCATCATTTCTTGCTCAGGAAGAAAGCATGCCTCCTGAGGGGTTCTATTAAATTGACTTGACTGTCAGGCATCACTGAAGAGTTACAACGAGAAAGAAGGCAGATTGCATTCATCTCCCCAGCTCTTTGTGTCTGGGTACATTTTTGGTTTCAGCTTCCAAATTAAGTCTCTGCAGGTTTGGAGTGGTCAGCTCAGCTTTCGTTCCTAAAAAACGCTCAGCAGCTGGAGTTGATTCAGGTGAGCTGAGGCTTCGGCAGCCCCGAGGCTGGCCCAGAAGGACTACCGCAGTCAGCAGTAACCACATTCTTCTCTACCCAAGCCAAGCTTGTTGAAATGTCTAGCGGCAGTCCACATTTGCCATACATGAGTAATTTGGTGGATGGGAAAATAACAGTGGGCTATAATGAAAAGTGAATTCATGAGCCTCTGACTGTGAATTTCTACACAGGCAGAATTGTATTGTAGTTAGGCATCTTGGTAAGAAAATCCCATATATGAAAAGTTGAAGAGACCAAAACGACTTCTCATTTTTGAAGACGGCCATGACTTACTCTTCGAAGATCCAAAATCTCTTATGAATTAAATGTGGACTGGCCACTCACTAGACCGAATGGCTTTGAAGACAGATTTATTTTATTTTCAGTTATGTGTACATTTGCAGGTATGTGCGCATGTGTATAGGTACCCGTGTAGCCCAGCTTCGTTGAGCCCCTTGGAGCTGGAGGTTCAAGTGGTTGTAAGCTGTCTGACCTGGATGCTGTGATCTGAACTCGGTCCTGTAGGAATGGTAGTAATCTGCTCTTTATGCACTGAGCCATCAATCCCCATGGAGCAAATGCTCTAAAGTAAACTCTAGAATGTAATTATGACTGTTTATATTTGCTTGGGGTGCCAAGCAAATAAGTCCAGGTCTTTGGATAGCTTAGCTGTCTCCATCTGTTGCTTCTGGTAACGATAGGCCATTATTACTAACCATGACCCTCTAAGCCCTGCTCCCTGTCTTTCCTCTTCCTGTTACAATCTTCTACCATTAATACCATCCTGCCTAAAAGATTAATAAAGCTGTGTAGCCTAGGCTATGTGTCATGTGTGCTCATACATGTGGAGACCTGAGGCCAACTTCAGGTGTCACACATCAGGCTCCATCAACGTGGACATGCCATCTCTCACATGACTGGAAACTCCTCAGGATTTCTAGCCATCGAGCCCTAAGGATCTACCTCTTTCTGCATTTCAGTTATTGAGATTGAATACAATTTTATGTGTTTTGTTTGGCTATATGATTTATTAATATAGCCAAGCCCAACTATAAAGTTAATTGTTTTTTTTTTTAAATATTAGAATTAGACTTCAAGGTTTCTATTTTCTTGAATAAACTAGCTTTGAGGCTGTTAACCATAACTTTTGGGGGTTTTCTTGTTTGTTTGTTTTCATACCAGGGATTGAACTCAAGGCCTTGTGCGTGCAAGGCAAGTGCTCGGCTACATACCCAGAATCCAAAACCTATTTACTGAGCTTACTGCATGGGGCACAGCCATTGGCCTAGTAAATGAGGTAGCATCAGGTTAGAAAAGATGAGTTCCTGTCTCTAAGTTGTTATTCTCTTGCAAAGAAAAGACAGATACACAAATGGATCATGAAAAATGTGAAGCCTTGGTTTACCTATTTAACACCTATAATGTGTATGGGAACATTTGATAATAGAAAAGGATTTACATTAAGGATTACATTTGTATTCATGAAAAGATTGTTTCCCAGTGGGGAAAATGGCTATCAAGGGAACACTAGACAGGCAGATGTTCAGACACATATTGAAGTGCACATAGAATTTAGGGAACAGCCAAGGCCTGCCTCTGAGATTCTGACCTCACAGAAGTGATGGGAATGTACCTTTCATGGACATCAGACACTTCTGGGTAAACTAAGAAGGGTGGCTTTGCACCCCGGGGTTCCTGGCTGACTTCAGACTGACTAGGCATGTGGTTTGAAATGCCTCCCACAGGCTCATGGTTTTGAGCACTTGGTCCTCGGCGGATGACACTGTTTGGGAAGGTTAAGGGACCTGCAGATGATGGAGCCTTGCTGAAGGAAGGGCATCACTGGGGACGGCACTCTTGCTGAAGGAAGGGCATCACTGGGGACGGCACCACTTCCTGTTTTCAGTGTTCTTCGAGATTGCAGAGGCAATGAGATGGGCGGGCCTTGTACTCCTTCCCATCCTGATACACTGTATCACTCTGTAACAGATACTCACTTTCTCCCTTAAATTGCTTTTGTCCTGGTGTTTTATCAAGGCAACAGAAATGCAACAAAGTTACATCACAAGACATTCCAGTTAACCAGATCAGATCACGGGAAAGAGAAATGTATAGATAGAGGGTTTCAGAGAAGGCTCTGTAGTTGACCTTGCAGAATGGAGAGATTCCCATAATGTTGAGGAGTGGCAGGCAGTGGAAAAAGTACAAAATCGGTGCTTACTTCACAGAAAGCAAAGATGTTGAGTTCTCCCTAAGCTACAAACCTCCAACACATCATAAGCTGCTAAAGTCTAGTCATGAAGTCCAGTCATCTTCTATAAGACTCTTAACTGTTCCTTTCTGAGCATTTTACAGATGTGATTCAGATTTTGCATGATTCTATTGATTTGTTTCCTGTATTATTATGCCGTCTTATATAATGATTTCTCCAGACCAGTCCCAGATTCCAGTTCTGGGAATTACGGTTTCTCTGCTACCTAAATGTGGGTTTCAATAGAGGGATGGGTTAAATTTAAGACACATAGGCTTAGAAGGTCTCCTCCCAATTGCAATTACAAGAATTATATTTAATATGTGTGTAACAGATATTCACATCTTGTTGGGAAAACAATTCCCTTTGCATGGGATAAAAAATGACTGCAAATATTTTATTATGTTGGTTATTTATTCTTCCTCCAGTCCCAGTAGTATCATGTTCCTCAAAAATAATCCTGATTATCACTAAATATTCTTTACTTATTTGATTCTCAACCACTTGATACAAGTTTTAATTATTTTTGACTTTGTGTATAGGAGGGCTTAGAAAGACTCATACATCCTGAACCTTTTTACATAATAGAATTTTCAGTATCACTGTCAGAAATCTGGTTAGTGAAGCATCTGGTGATATCTCACCACACAAAGACTCATTACAACAAATACAATTATATATGAGAAACTGGGTCCAGATCTAAAGTATAGCAGAAACTTAAAAATATTTTTATACTATGGTAATGTTTGAATGAAATATAAAATAGGGTTCTTTCTATCATGTCTATCAAAGCTAATTTTCTTCTCATTTTCCTGATATATTGGCTTTATTTACTCGTGCAATGGAATGGTTCCCCTTCATTGTTGACTTGGCACAACCTACAATCATCTAGGAAGAGAGTTTTGATTAGGAACTGTGTATATTGAGTTGGCCTATGAGCTTGTCTGCGAGTGACTGGCTTAGTTGAATTAATTGATTTGAGAAGACCTAGCCCACTGTGGGTGGCACTATTCCCTACACAGGAGACCCTGAAGTATGTAAAAGTAGAGAAATCAAGCTGAGCACAAGGAATTAAGCAAGCATGCACACACCCATTCCTCTCTGATCTTGTGGATACAATGTGACCATCTATCTAAACATCCCACCCCAGTAATTTCTCCAACCTGATGGACAATAACCTGGCATTGTGAGCTAAATTAAACCCTTCTCTCCTAATTTGGACTGGTTTTATTCTGGGTGATAATGTATCTAAGCTATGACAAAGTAAAAGAGAAGTGGAGATCCTTGCTGGGATACCTAGAAAATGCTATTGTTTTATTGTTAAAGGAGACACACATTCAGCAGATCTTTCTTTCTTTCTTTCTTTCTTTCTTTCTTTCTTTCTTTCTTTCTTTCTTTCTTTCTTTCTTTCTCTCTCCCTTCCTTCCTTCCTTTCTTTCTTTCTTTCTTTCTTTCTTTCTTTCTTTCTTTCTTTCTTCCTTTCTTTCAATTGTCCTTCCTCCTTTTCCTCCCTAATTTGTAGATGTGCTGCTGTTTTGGACCACTTGACAACAAACACAAGACTGTATGAAGAAAGACAAGAGAATTTAGAAGGCTGACAGCACTGGGTTTTCTGTGCCAACATAGAGAAGGCATCCAGTGGATTTATTGCTGTAAGACACAGAGAGAATTTTACTTGTTTAACCCATTATTTGCTAAGTATTGTGCTCCACATGGCCCAATCTATCCCTCCCTGGCAAACTCTTGATGGATAAGCCAGCATTTCATTTCTATGAGATGAGGCAATTCAAGGCTTAGTGAGAATGAGGTGTTTGGAACACACGTATATTCTCTGTGTATCTCAGCTATCTTTAGAGAAATGGGATAACCATCCAAGGAAAAACTCACTTTTGTCTCAATATTGAAATTTTAAAAAATCAGCTTACTATTAGATCCATCAGATGAAGTTTCTAGTGGAAATAACAACTAACCAACTTGAAATGTTAATTTAATTATTTCACAGCCTGCTTTGCTCAAATAGTAATTTTAAATGGCTTAGAGCCAAAAAAAACTCAGACCAAGTATAATAGTCAAGTAAAAATAAAATATGAGACCAGACATTGTGGATGCTTGTTTGTATTCTTATTAGAGAGAGAAAGAAAGGCTGTAGATTTGTGTGAGTAGAGAGTTGGGAAGGATCTGGGAGGAGTTGAGGAAGGGGATCCCGTAATCAGAACATATTGTATGAGAAGAAAATTTAATTAAAAAAAATAAACCAAAAAAGAGAGAAAGTGTATTGTGTTAGTTACTTTTTTTTCTTCCTGTGACAAAATACCTAGCCATATTTTTTATTATTTATTTGTTTGTTTGCTTGCTTTATTTGTTTTGTTGTTGTTGGTTTGTTTGTTCATTGAGATAGGGTCTTTCTTTATAGCCTTAGCTGTCCCGGGTCTCACTGTGTTAACCAGGCTGGCTCAGAGACATGCCTGCCTTTGCCTCCCAAGAGCTGGGACTAAAGGCATATGCCATCTCATTTTGGCTCACAGTCAGAGAGTAGAGTACATCATAATGGGAAGCTGTGCCAGGGAGTATGAGGCAGGCAGCTCATCGCCATGTATCGGGGAAGCAGAGAGGGATGCTGGTGCTCAGCATCGCCATGCATCGGGGAAGCAGAGAGGGATGCTGGTGCTCAGCATCGCCATGCATCGGGGAAGCAGAGAGGGATGCTGGTGCTCAGCATCACCATGCATCGGGGAAGCAGAGAGGGATGCTGGTGCTCAGCATCGCCATGCATCGGGGAAGCAGAGAGGGATGCTGGTGCTCAGCATCGCCATGCATCGGGGAAGCAGAGGGGGATGCTGGTGCTCAGCATCGCCATGCATCGGGGAAGCAGAGAGGGATGCTGGTGCTCAGCATCGCCATGCATCGGGGAAGCAGAGGGGGATGCTGGTGCTCAGCTCACTTTCACCTTTACAGTCAGCTCAAAGGATGGTGCTGCCCACAGGCAGGCTGGACCTTTGCTCTTTCTTTAAATCTCTAGGGAACATTCTCCTGGAGACGCCGAGAAGTGTGTTTTCATGGTGATCCTGAATCCCATCAAATTGACAACGAGGATTGAACATCACAAGCACAGTCTCACGGATCATCTCAGAGGTAGGTAGAAGATAGATATGATGGACAGATCTTGGTGACCACAGTGAAAAAGGAACACCATTCAGGAGCACTAGAGTAGCTTATTATTAGGTGTGTGATAAAGCACTACACGGAGAGAGGGGGAGAGTAGGGAAGGGGTGGGGAGAGGGGCTCAGAAGAGCAGCCATATTGTCTGTGCCAGGGCTTGGTCTAGACCAGAGATTCTCAACCTGACCCTTTGGAGGTTGATCGACTCTTTCACAGGGGTTACCTAAGACCATTGGAAAACAGAGATATTTACATTATAATCCTAACAGTAGCAAAATTACAGCTGTGAAGTAACAGTGAAAATAATTTTATGGTGTGTGTGGGGGTGTGGTGGGGTCACCACAACATGAGGAACTGTATTAAAGGGTCACAGCATTAGGGAGACTGAGAACCACTGGTGTAGGCAGAAAAAAAGACATGGCTTAGAGCTTTTGGTTTTGTTTTTTGTTTTCTTTGTTGTTGTTGTTTGTTTTGTTTTGTGTGTGTGTGTTTTATGTGAACAAGAAGCATAAAGGCATGATTCCAGATGATGTTCTTCACATGAAAATTTGCACTCCGACCGCTCTGTGCGCGAGTACCAAGAGACTGTAGCTCTTAGTTGGGTGGAGCTGCCTCCCTTTCTACACCCATGTTCTTGCTTTTGATTTGTTTGTTTGGATAAAATGCAGCCACCAGATCTTCCCTAACTGGAAATTTGTCCTCAAGTAGTGTTGCCCATCTGAGGCACTCCAACGCATTACAAGAAAGTCCGGAAGGATAGAAAACTCTGGAATAGCGCTCCTCAGTGCGTTGTGTGGCAGGGCGCGCTGAAGGAGAGGGAGACAGATCCCTTGCTGAAACTCAAGTTTACCTTTCATAAACTTTCTGGTAAAGTTCCCGAGAAACACACCCTAAAAGAAATAGGAGCTTTCCTGGACCAGAGAGGTGTCATGTTCCACCCAAGTTAAGACCTAATGGAAGTCATCGATCTCCGCCATTCAGCCAGCATCCCCAGTGAGGACTTGCAAGTGGTCATGGTGGTGATTGCTGACACTCTCAGCACTTGGGAGGTGGAGGCAGGAGGATCCGGATCTGAAGAGAGAGCTACAGATCACATCTCAAAACATCAGCCACAAGAAACAAAAAACCTGAACTATAACACGCATTTGCTAGATAACCCGGACCAACTCCCTCACACACTAAGACATCACTCTCAGTCAGGGCTTTGAAGAACAAACATGCCTACTGTGACTTGTTGAGTGAGTGAAAGAAATAATAATTTAATACACTTGTTTTCTTAAAGATTGATTTTTATTTTTGCCTATATATATATATATATATATATATATATATATATATATATATATATAGCTGTGTGGTCTGTGTTATGTTATGTGAGTGCAGTGACCTTTGGAGGCCAGAAGAGGGCACTGGATCCCCTGCAGTTGGAGTTGCAGGCAGCTGTGAACTTCCTCAAAGGCAGCGAGCTCTCTAAACTCCTGAGCCGCTGGGCCTCTGTTCTCTAGTGGATCATAAAGCTGTTGTGCTTTAGCTGCTTTTGCCTTGAGACCAAGTGGAACGTTCTCTTTCCCCTTTCCTGCCACCCTTGGGTTTATCATAAAAACACCTCTTTAGAGTTTGATAACCCAAAACTGAAAGACAACTGCATTTCTTGGAATGGTGAGTAAAATACGATCCAGCAAGCTTTGAATGAAGGTTCTGGCTGAGTGACAGCCATGAGATCCCGGATGATAAACCAAACCGGGAATATTATACAGCACCAGTTAAGACTCAGTTTTAGCCAGGCGGTGGTGGTGCATGCCTTTAATCCCAGTACTTGGGAGGCAGAGGCAGTCGGATTTCTGAGTTCAAGGCCTGCCTGGTCTACAGAGTGAGTTCCAGGACAACCAGGACTGCATAGAGAAACCCTGTCTCCAAAAACAAAACAAAACAAAAAACCCCTCAGTTTGGTCGTGGAAGTGGGCTAGTTTTTGACTCCCATAGAACCTGTAGGTTTCTAGAGTTCTGAAAGAGAGAAACTTGGCTCTCAATCTTCAGCCAGAAAGTATTGACTTTGGCTGTGTGTATCCCACCACTGCAAGGATGAAAGCAAGCCTGCATGGCCCTTGCCCACAAACCTATGAAGCAGTTCATGTTTTCAAACTAATAAAATGTTTAAGCAAGACGGTAATTCATTTGCATACTAGGCCTAGCACAGTAGAACACACCCAAGGGACAGGATACCAACTCCAACGTTATGGTGTGAAGAGCTGACTGGTGAAGGGCATTTGAGCAGGTCAACTTCTTGCTGGGCCTTACGGATGCAGATGAGCTAGCTAGGCCATTGAGTGAAGTAAGTCAGGCACAGAGTTATGAGTCCCCGAGGTCTCAGGCATGTGACATCAGAGATGCCCATCGATTGTATAGATGTAGACCTGGAAGCTTAGCAGGTTAATTAAAGTGTCTCTGGTTTGGGGGTTCATGCCTATAGTTAGAAAAGAGGAACAGATTTTAGCATTTCACATAGTACAGCAGGATGACTTTTTTTGTGTATTTTCCAAAATAGCTAGAAAGAGGACTTTGAATGTTTCCCAGTGTGGAGAAAAGATAAATATTTAAGGTGATGGGCATGTTGTTACATGGATTACATTGCAGCATGCTATGCTATGTTCACATACTGAAAGATCGTTTTATATATCTTCAATGGTCATGTGTTAATTCAAAAGTTTTAAGAGGCTAGTCCATCTGTAATGTCTAAAATGGATGAATCGAGAGGTAATTCTGTACTATTTAAATCATGTAAGGTTTTAGGGTGAATTAGAGGGAAAAAAATTCCCCTGTGAGATGAAACGGTGATGTCTGGGTGGGCGGAAGGCGGGGCTGGAACGATTCCTTTTAGCCCTCAGCATTGTAGGCCATTTGACTTTTGAGCTCTGATAAACTCGAAAGCTCAAAACATTAGTTTAAAAATATGTTTTTTGGGCAGAACAAAAAAGGGGATTGAAGAGAGAGAGGATAGAGATCAAGAAAGGACCGTTCCTGGACGGGGAGGAGGGCAGGGGGTAGGGGGCAGCAGTTGACAAAGCGAATTATAGAATATACTCAGTGAGAGCCAGATGAAACACGGGAGATAAAAGGCGGAGGACAGAGGGGTCCCAGCGAGGCATTCAGAGGAGAAAGGCTGCAACCAGGAAGTCCACACACTCACAGCCGCTTCCGGGCCTCCCGTGCTCCCCCATAACAAAGCCACTTCTGTCTGGAGAAACCACAAGAGCGGGTCAGGCAGTAGAAAGCCTTTAATTGGGGTGGAGAACCAGTGGCCCTGTGAACTCTAGATGCCTCACAACAGGCTGGGGCATGCTTTGCCCTTCCTGCCTTCTTGGCCACCAGCTTGATGGCCATGTTCTTTGGGGCTCTCAACAGGCATTGTTGGCTTCTTACTTCGGTCCCCACCCCCACCCCCGCTCCAGATCCTGGACCATCCTTCCTTTCTCCATCCCAAACTCCCCATGGACCAGTTTTCCAAGCCCTCAACCACCCTCATCTCTGACAAGGGATTTCCTAGCTGGGTGTTGGGTTCTGTGACCTCAGAACCAGTATAGTGACTAATTAACTAATTAATAGCCTGATAATAAAATTGGTGGTAACCTGAGAACCAAATATACAAGTGCTCCCTATGAATGCCTCTTTTATCAGTGACTGTCAGGGGTTTTATTTGGTAGAATTACTTATTTGGGCAGTCACCATGGGGAGGGAGGGAGGGATCTCAGGACACAGTTCTTTTGCTTTCCTGGGTGATTGTTTTGAGATGGGGTCTTTTAGGTAGCTAAGGCTATCCTGGAATTGTCTGTGTAGCTCAGGCTGGTCTCAAACACTCAACCTTCCTAGCTCAACCTTCTCTAGTGCTGGAACTAAGGGCTGTGCTACCATATCTGATCTTCACCTTTTTTATTTGATTTTTCCACTTTTCGCTTTGACCAGAGCTCAGAAAAGAGACAAAGTGTTGAATAGACATACTATCTGTAATTCCCCAAAGCTCCTGTAACAAAGCAGACTTCTCATGACTCTGAACAAACTATACTGAAAAAATGTGAAAGAAAATATAGAATTAATATGACAGGAAAAAATTAGAGATGGAAGATATGTGCTGTGATTTCACAGTGAATGGCAAAAATTGTGTGTGCGTGTGTCTGTGTGTGTGTGTGTGTGTGTGTGTGTGTGTGAGGGTTTCTATTGCTGTGATGAAATTCCATGACCACAATGCAAGTTGGGAAGGAAAGAATTTATTTGTCTTATACTTCCACATTGTTGTTAGTCACCAAAGGAAGTCAGGACAGAAACTCATGCAGGACAGGAACCTGGAGGCAGGAACTGATGCAGATGCCACAGAGGGATGCTGCGTACTGGCTTGCCCCTCCTGGCTTGCTCAGCTTGCTTTCTTGTAGAACCCAGGACCACCAGTTCAGGGATGGCACCACCCACAATAGTCTGGGCCTTCCCCATCAACTAATTGAGAAAATGCCTTACAGCTGGATCTCAAGGAGGCATTTCCTCACCTGAGTCTTCTTCATCTCTGATGACTCCAGCTTGTGTCAAAACCAGCCAGCACAGTGTGAAATAATTTTTAAGTTTTTTTCTTTCTCTTACTTCTTTTCCTTTCTTTTCTTTTCTTTTTTCTTTTCTTTTCTTTTCTTTTCTCTTCTTTTCTTTTCTTTTCTTTTCTTTTCTTTTCCCCTCCCCTCCCCTCCCCTCCCCTCCCCTCCCCTGCCCTCCCCTCCCCTCCCCTCCCCTCCCCTCCCCTCCTCTCCCCTCCTCTCCTCTCCTCTCCTCTCCTCTCCTCTCCTCTTCTCTTCTCTCCCCTCTTCTCTTCTCTTCTCTTCTCTTCTCTTCTCTTCTCTTCTCTTCTCTTCTCTTCTCTTCTCTTCTCTTCTCTTCTCTTCTCTGGATCTCACTCCATGGACCAAGCTGGTCTGGGACTTCTGGAAATTTTCCTACTTCAGACTCCAAAGTGCTGGGTTCACAGATATGAGTCATTACATACAATGTTAAAGGATTCTTTAAAAAAATAATTTTATTATTTTATGCATATGGACATTTTGTCTGAATGTATGTCTGAACCCCACATGTGTGCCTGGTGCTTGTCGAGGTCAGCACAGAGCATTGGATCCCCTGGGACTGGAGTTCCAGATGGTTGTGAGGAACTGTGTGGGTGCTAGGATTGGAACCTGGATCCTACGGAAGAGCAGCCAGTGCTTATAGAGTCATCTCTATAGCCCCTAAAATATTTCTAAGACTAAAAAGCAAAAAACAAAAACAAACAAACAAACAAAAAACTGATGGAGAGTCACCTGAAGATACAATTGAATGTTCAATAACATTATATATACATATATATGTATATGTATATATGTGTGTATATATATGTGTGTGTGTGTATACATATATATATATATTATTTTTAGAGACGTGCTCTCACTAGTAGCTTTGGCTTGTCTCCACTTCATAATTATGCTTCCCTACAGCCTGGGTGCTGGGCTCGCAGGCAAGCATCATCCTACACAGGTAAATATCTAACCTGTAAATATCTTAAGCTAATTTAGAGAAGAGTTGAGCAAGTATAATTTTGGCTAGGGATAGAGCTGTTTGGTTTCTTCTGTACACATATAATCCATCCAAACGGATGGTAGAAGGAGTTTTTGTTTCAGTTGTAGAAATCACAATCAAAAGATTTGATAAACCACAGTTGAAGAACTGCAAGAAAGTAATTTATCAAAGTGTGAATTTTCAATGATCTAAAAAAGCAGACAATTGATTTGACACTTGAAAATGAAACACTTAAAAAGTTTACTTGTAAAAAAAAAACAACAACGACAACAAAAAGTTTACTTGTACTTTTTTTGCAATACACGTTGCCTTTTGTTTTTTGATTTTTGTTGTTGTTGTTGTTGTTTTCGTTTTTCGAGACAGGTTTTCTCTGTATAGCCCTGGCTGTCCTGGAACTCACTCTGTAGGCCTCGAACTCAGAAATCCACCTGCCTCTGCCTCCCGAGTGCTGGGATTAAAGGCGTGCACCACCACACCCGGCTCATTGGAATTTCTAAGTAAATGACACCGCCTCCTTTACATGATATGTATTGGAAATGCTTTTGCTCAATTTTCTGGTGCATCTTCTGCAATGATATTCTTTGATATATTTATGCAATGACATTTTGATGGGGTTGTTCACATTCTTTGATATATTTGTATGTGAGTCAGAGGCAATTTGCAGAAGACATTGAAGACAGTGAATTTGCTGAGGGTGTGTCCTTTGCTTATGTTCATTGGCTGAGCTGGGGGTTAGAGTAAGTAGACTTGCTGTACTCTGTCCTGTTAACTCTGATCTTTTCTGAGAACAGAAAGAGTACATGCCACGTGCTCAGCTATCAGAGACAAACAAGGAAGTGTGAGTTACAGTTCCTTCAATGACATCACACTGCGTATAAATGAGTTAAATTTGAAGCTCCAGGAAACAGCTTATTTGAGGCTTAGACAGTTAGAACAATCTATATTGAAACTAAAACTTTGATAAGACAAAAATAGTTGATTTTACATATTTTTACAATATGCATAAATAGGCAGAATGTTTTCATGAAAACTGGCCACCAAGAATACAAGGAAAAATTTAAAGTATGCTGATGTTGATACACTTAGCACTGTACTTCATTAAATACCTTGAAGTTTGGTGTTAATAATCTTGAGTGAAAACAGAAGGGAACGAATGTATCTAATATGAACAAAAGCAGTTTTGCAATTGGCAATGCCAATTTAAAATTTAAAAGCCAGAACTTATTTTGTATTAAGTTCTCTTTATAGAGAACTTACTTATGAAGGCGGGTGAAAATATGTAAGGCTTATGTAATTCAGTATGGCAGAACTGTGTGCGTTTGAAATAGCTTGGGCAGAAGAACCGGCTTTCTCTTTGTATGTGAACGCACGTGCGAAATGTATCTGTGTGCACAGGTTCATGTGTGTGGGTTTGTGCATGCCATGACACGCATGTGGAGGTCAGAGGACAGCATGAGGAATCAGCCTCCAGTTTCCACCTATTTGAGGCAGAGACTCTCCGTCGTCTGCTGTGTTGTCTCGAGCTGTGTGCTCCCTGAGCTTCGGCAGATTCTCCTGTCCCACCTCTGAGCTTGCTGCAGGAGCTCTTGGGTCCCGGAAGTGTGACACTGCACCCAATTTTAGGTAGTTTGAGGGGTTTGAACTCAAGTCTTCACACTTGTCCAACACTTTACCAAGCTGGATTCATTGTCCACGTCCCGAGGAGAGATCATAGACTAACCAGGATCAATTTGTTCCTGAGAGTGACAAACCGAATATTGTTACAGCCTAAATTCAGATGAAAGAATAATCTGGAAGTTTCTGTCTCCCTGAGTCACGTTTCCTATACTCTCTTTGAATCTGTGATGTCTTATACAGATGTTTCTCCAGTCCTCAGAAATTTATTTTTAACTATAAGTTTTATGGAATTTATAGTCAGAGAAACGATTCTCAGCACATACATTGACGTGCTTGTATATATACGACTCATGCTATTTCCTGAGGGTATCATTAAAAGAGTATAAATTACCATGGTAATTTCAAAATGAAATTTTAATGTGGCACGCAAAGGAATCTGTAATTTTAAAAAATGCTGATTATGTGTTGAGATTATATTTTGGACATACTAAGCTAAAGGAAACAAATTACAGTCCATTTCACCTATTTCTTCTTGAAACCGTTAAAATGTGAAAAACAGAAAATTTTAAGTCCTATATGTAGCTCACATTATATTTCTGTCGGGAAAAGCGCTAGGATTGTGAGTTTCTCGTCATAAATAAAATTCTCTGAATCATTGTCAATTGCCATGGGATGTCAGACTTTCTGCCAATCATTTGCATCCTCCTGCTGTTAAAACATGGGACATCTATTGGTGCTATGCCCAATTGATGTTTCAGGTTTAGCCTGGTCACCGAGCTTAGCCTGTTGATACCAGATCTGAACTGGTGGTTTGGGACCATTTACCTCAACCAGCAGAGGTGAATTCTGACTGGGAGGACAACTACGAAGCACGCACGCACGACTGGATTTTGTTAGTCAGTATTGATATGGACTCACAAATCTTGGTGGGATAAGACCACAGCTGGATTCATTGTCCAAGTCCTGAGGAGAGAACCATAGGTGAACCAGGATCAATTTGTTCCCGAGAGTGACAAACCAGAAATTGTTACTGCCTACATTCAGGGGAAAAAATAATCTGGAAGTTCCTGTCTCAGCCTAGTCACGTTTCCTATACTCTCTTTGAATCTGTGATGTCTTGTACAGAGAAATTCGAGGGTGGGGGTTGGGGGTGAGGGCGGAGCTAGACAAGTAGTCCAGTTGCTTACTGAATACAAGGCTTTATTAAAGTATAGAGTCTTCTAGTTCCATAATACGAGTTAGATCAACTGATCCCTAAAAATCCTTCATGGGCCAAAATTCTACATTTCTGTGTTGTCCTGGCATCATCTGAGAACCAAATCTGAAACTTTGGGAAATACATTGAAAAATCTCTACATCATTCTTATTGCTGAGAATCTCATAATGCATATACTACATTTTGATTACCCGCCCCCCAACTCTTCCTCTCCTGTTCCTGCTCCAGCTTCCTACCCCTTGCCCTCCTAATTTCAGTCTTCTGAGTTTTTGGTTTTTGTTTATTTTTTTTTTTCAAAGCTGAGGCCCGAACCCAGGACCTTGCAGGACCTTGCGCTTGGTAGGCAAGTGCTCTTCCACTGAGCTAAACCCCCAACCCCAGTCTTCTGGGTTTTAAAGGCACCAAGTCCTTTCAGTGCTACCTGAATGCCCTCGGGAGTAGGACCATCTTCTGGAGCATGGGTAGCTCCTTAGGGGCTGCATCCTTGAAGAAAATAAACCTGGCCAGCAGCCACGAATCGCTAGTAACTCCTCAGCTAGGAGAACGGGATTTGAAAGTGTTATTTTATCCCCCCTTGTCTGAAGAGTGGGATACGTTTGTGCAGTTATATACAGGGGGTTGCTGTTGTGTTTTTCTCGTATTAAAACCAACAGGGCAAGAAGGAGAGGTTAGTAATATGGTCATGCTACTGTTTGCTCTTATTTGTAAATGTGAACCTTAGCTATGAACGGATGCTGCTTGTGGAACAGCAGTATGAGCCATTTGATAAAGCCGTCAAATCCATCTGCGGTAACTTTCAGAGGTGTTTGTTGGAAGTGGAAAACTCCCTCTCCGGGGTCGAGAGTCTTTATGCTAATTTCCTGCACCTCACTGTACACAATTATTACAGGGCATGTGGAGGATCCACTGCCTCAATGAAGAAAAATTATTCCAAATGATTATTGATGAGTTAATCAAGATAACCACGTCAGCTTTCTTTACCCACTAATGGTCACGTCGACAGCGCTCCACAGTCATCAGGATAGAAGAGCCAAATGCTAATGGGCCAGGTAATCAGATCTTAATGGAGAACGGTGAAAAATCTGCTTTTTAAAAAGAGTTCACAGTTTCCATAATCACTGGAGCGGTCAGCGAGTCCCAGGGTTCCTCAGACTTCCTAATGTGTGTCTGCTGCTCTTTCTCCATCTCAGCGAGAGTTAGGTTGCCCTAATGGAGGACAGAGGAGACATAGATGGAGAAGGACTCCTCTCTTTCAGCCATGACACCTTTGACAGCTGTTTTATTCATTCATTGGGGATAGAGAGATGGGTTGAGAGCTAAAAGCACCCAGAGTTTGGATCCTGGTGCATCCTGGCATAGCCATGTGTGTATACCCTTTGCATACAGGTGCTGTGCAGACAGAAATGCCACTTGGACACACACACACACACACACACACACACAGCCCCAAATTTCACGCTCCAAGTACAGTGAGAAACTGACTCAAAAGAACAAGGCAGAGGGCAAAGAGTGATAGAGGAGGGCTCCAAATGTTCATGTGTCTGGGGACATGTGTGTTACACACACACACACACACACACACACCCTCTAAAACTAGCCCTTTATGTTTTCTCCTTTCTCCTTATCATTGCAGTTGGATTCGGTAAACTGAATCATTTCTTTTCCTAAGATTGATTTGTGTCTATGGATGTGGATGGTTCATCTGCATGTGCACCTATCTGTACAGCAGAGGAGAGAGGAGATCACCTGACCCTAGCAGACTACAGTTAGAGATGGTTGTGAGCCACAATATGATGGCTAGGAATTGAACTTAGGACCTCTGAGAGAGCCGTTGGTGCTCTTAACTGCTCAGACATCTCTATGACCAGTAAATTTATTTTTTAAAAAATATATTTTTCCTATTTATTCTTTGAGACTTTTGTACACAGGTACAATGCGTTTTGATCATATATCTACCCTCCATTTCCCTCTTCTGACTCTCCTTGGGCTTTCTGTAATACATCCCCTTCCAAACACCATTCATGTCATTTTCATTGTTTATAGTAAACTTACTTAGGTTAGTCTGTGCTGCCTGCATCTTGAAGGCCACCCGTGGGGCCATCTGCTGGTGCGTGGGCAATACCCTCAAAGAGAAGGACTCTCTCTCCTGCCTCCTTTCCCTCTCTTAGTTTGTGTCTCAGCAGCATCAGTGACAGTTGCTCAGCTAGAGGTGGGACCTCATAAGCTTGTCTCCCAGTGTAACATACAGTTGTGAGCTGCCTGCCTGACACCGGTAGTGGGAACTGAACCCAGGTCCCCTGTGAGAGAAGTACGCCCTCTTAAAAGCTACGCCATCTCTCCAGCTTCTTGCAGTGTTTGAGTTTTAAAGCAGTGTCTTAAAAGTATGTTCTAGAAGTTTCTAGGAGTTCAAAAGGCCCTTCCCAAAGGTAGAGGAGCATACCAAGGGACAACACAGAGTACTCCGTGGGAAACTTCCATTGAATATCATTTTAAAACACTAGGAGTCTAATATAGAGTTCCACCTTCCAGACTCTCTTCCTTGCATCTTGGTAAACCACTTTAGGATGAAATGTGAATTGCATCCATCTACGAGATAGCTTTGTTCTCTTGTTTCACCAGGGACCTTCTCTCTGGTTCGTCCATGCCCAGTAGACTCCAAACAAGCTGCTGCTGGGGAACTCCAGGAAAGCTCCACAAGTCCTGGCTTTTTTCTTGCACCTCCTCAGAGTCAGCATACTACCCAAGATAGGCTTCTGGGGAAATCTGGGAAAACTCCTCCACTTAAGCGCCAGTGCCTTTACATCCATCCAGACAAAGCAGGCTCTGATTGCCTGTGGGGGCAGCAGGTGGGCGAGAGACAGGTAGATCAGGCAGCACAGGATTCCATGGGGATAGAACACTGCTTCCCGATTTGCATTTAGGGCTACAGTGGACTCCGGAGCATCAGTTAGGAAGAAGCACTTTCATGGGGTGCTCATAAGGCTGAGACTTCGTGGCTTACATTTAAAAAATAGAGGGGCTGGAGAGACAGGCCAGAGATAAAGAGCACTCTTCCAGGAGACCAGACACGTAGCCACTGGCAAAACAAACAAAAATGAATAAATAAAACAGGTTTTGTAAAATAGTAATTTAGAGCAACAATAAAAGAAATGCATACAAATAAAAATAAATAAATCTTTAAAAAAATCAAAAAGAGATTACATTTTTTTTAAAAAGATGTATTTATTTATTTTATGTATATGAGTACACTGTAGCTGTACAGATGGTTGTGAGCCATCATGTGGTTGCTGGGAATAGAACTCAGGACCTCTGCTTGCTAGGACCCCGCTCGCTCTAGCCCCACTCGCTCCGGCACAAAGATTTATTTAGTATTATATGTAAGTACACTGTAGATGTCTTCAGACGCACCAAAGAGAGCATCGGATCTCATTACAGGTGGTTGTGACCGACCATGTGGACCTTTGGAAGTGCTCTTAACCACTGAGCCATCTCTCCAGCCCCAAGAGATTACTTTTGACTCAGGTAATCAGTCGAAACCAAGCATATGCCCCCAGTGATGTGATTTCCCCAGCAAGGCTGAACTTCTGCATAAACACTCCAAACAGCGCCACTAACTGGGGACCACGTGTTAATGCCTGAGCCTATGGTGGACACTTCTCATTCAAACTACCACATTCCACTCCCTGGCCCCTGTAGGCTCATGGCTCCTATAGGCTCATAGCCATATGATAATGTAAAACATACTCCAATTTAAAAAATCCTCAGAATCTTTCATGGTCAAGCAAGAATCTTTCAACTTCCTGAAGTCTAAGGTCCAGATCTCTTTTCTGAGACTCAAGGCAACCTCTTAATTATAACCTCCTGTAAAAATGAAAACTCAAACCACATACTCCTAACATATAGTGGCATAGAATATATATCGCTATCCCCAGAGGGAGGAATGGTGGCACCCTAAGGACATACTGAACAAGACATTCCCATTAGGCAGACTCCAAATTCTGTAGCTCGATATCCTCTGTGTGAGATTTTAATGTCAAAGGTTCTACTCTTACAGCTTTGTTGCTTGCAGAACATGGCAAGCACTTATCCAATGATTCCTGGATAAAAAGTCAGTATCTCTTTTGTTGTTGTTGTTGTTATTTTTGTTTTGTTTTGTTTTTATATTTATTTTGTGTGTCAATGTGTGTCGTAAATATGCTGTGGTGCTCGTAGAGAGATCAAAGAACAATGTCACAGGTCTTTTTACTATTTGAAAGTCCTTTTGGCTTTCACTTTTCTCCCACCATTTCAGTTGAACACTAGGTAGGAGAGAGAAAAGGATACAGGAGAAAGGAGAAAGGGGGCAACTATATTGTTAGACTAATTCCTGCTGATTGAGGGTATCATGTTCCTTGGGACAAGTTTGACCTTTGCTGGAAGGATAGCTAACTTCTTCTAGTCTTCTTGCACGTGACTACTTGACAAATAGCAATCAAAAGCACCCAACCAACAACTAGCCACCAGCCCCTTCTACTGGAGCCCTGGCATTTATACACCCTCTGAAAAGTCCCCAGAATTCCAAACCTCACACACTCACAGAAACTGTCTGCTGTTGGCAAAATCGCACCCTTGCTAGAGCACTCGGCAAATCACATTCGGCTGCCATGGACTGTCTGAAGCAGCCCCATATCTCATAGTTTGGATTAAAATGAAAACACAGTCTTTTAATATTCCCTTGTTTTTAAAGAAACCAAAATCCTCACTATGGAATAAACTGTGGGAATCATTGCTCCCCTGCTGTGTGGGTTCCGGTTATAGAACTTAGGTGTCATCAGGCTCGGTGGCAAGTGCCTCCACCCACTAAATCATTATGCCAGCCCCTGAACTATCTCTGAACATGGTCTGTGCCAATCTTGGAGCAGAAGTTTCAATGCTAACTACTCTCCAATTGCAAATGATATGAGTTCTCCTAGATGAAGGGCTGACTCCATGGGAGATGTCAGCTCTGAGTTGCCACCAAAGAAAAAGTCCCCCAAGTTTTTCTCGGCCTGAGTACTCTGCAGCATGAAGACTATCAACCCCTTCAACGTGCTCAGAGGGGAAACAGTGAAAGAGAAGTGACAAGATTTGAGGAGCATCCACAAAAGACAGAAACGAGCACAAAGAGATCAGTCAGGTCCCCAGAGGACAGAGCTGTACTGCACGTCATACTTCATAAATGCTAACTAGCTCCTCCTCTGACACTAGGAATCTGATGATTTGAAGTCTGATAGGGCAAAAGGAACAGGCAATTTGTGCTTGCCCCGAAGTCTCCTCCATTTAGCAAGTGGCTTATTATCAAAGTTCCTCTCTCTCTCAAACTTGATATCTGAGATGGTCAGTTGGTTTTCTTCTGTCCTGTGACCTCATCCTGGATCTTAACCCAGAGCTCAGGGGCTAAAGGGCAAAGAATGGGTGCCTCTAGCAATCAGTGGTATACCGATTCCAGTAAGGTGGATCAGAGAAGGGACTCCTGAAGAAATGAATTATAAAGTAATTGTCTATGTGAGAAAAAATAGTAAGCACAGGATGGTCATCGGTGACCTGTGTCTTCCAAAGATCCTTGGCATAAGAAATGCTGGAGGAGAGTTCCAGCCTCAACCCCTTCTGAGGTCAGGTTGAAGGGATGGGACTTTGGCATCTTCAAAGAAGAATATTCTGTCTAACTGTTGGCTGTTCTCTGCTTTCAGAGCTCTAAGAAGGTGCTCTCTGCCAGGGATGGTATCAGCCAGGTGTTCTCAGGACCAGGTCAGACTCAAGGGGATGGGACAGACTCAAGGGGAGTGGGAAAGATCCAAGGAGAGATATACTCAACTACTTCCATACTGATTTCTCATTTCATCGAATCCAGCACAAGGGAGCTGGAGTCTTAGCAGGCAAAGCTCGGAATTAAGCATATAGATTTGAATCAAGATTTTTTCCTGTGACCAACCTCTTAGGGTAGAGTTTGTTTGTGATGAATGCAGAAAAACACGTCCCATATAATCAAGGAGATGGAATGCCCCTATTTGAGAGCCCTTGGCTTCTGGGAACTCCCAAAGTGCTCTTAAACTTGAACTCCTTCCTTCTCACCCACACTGAGACTCGGTCCTCGGGAAAACAGTGAAGTTCAAAGGTGCCTGCTCCAGGCAGTTAACAAGTCTACTAGTCTTTCTGTGTGACTCAGCCTTACTCACTGAGCACTCTCTGAGCATCCACTGTTAGCATCAACAAGGCTATGGGGCTGTTAGCTTGTGTCATTCTCGGATGTGCCTGCCCTCTTCAACTGCTACGACTTCCAGCATCTGTATCATGCTCTGTAGATCCTGACAATGCAGCTGGGCTGGGCACTAAGGCCAGAATGAGCTCAACCATATTGCATTATTGTTGGAAGAGTGTTCCCATTAATAAAAGCAAGCATTGTGCAATCTCATTCACTTATTACTGTACCCCGAGATGACGCAACGCAACACTGGCCCTCGGTTCACCCATACCAAACGGGAGAAATGAGGCCGATCAGTCAAACTCCATGGGTTCTTTCACTGAGAATCATAAAATCTCAGAGCAGGATGGGAGATTAGAAAAAATACTTCACCACATTGTCTTTGTCCCAACAATGGAGAATCCGAGGCTCGCGTTATTCTTCGTTGAATCCACCAGTTGGAATCTGGCCAAAGTGCTTGTCTCTGCTCACAGATGCAGTGTTTGAACACAGACTGGGTCCTGGGCCGTCTGCTCCCACTCTCGAAAGACTAGAATCTAGAATAGTTTCAAGCCATCTAGAGCGATTGATCTGTATTATTATCACACTGGGTCCAGAAATTCTCTCCCTGGGGATACGGGCATGTGGGGCAAAGGTAGGTAAAAGAAAAATAATCATTGTGTTCTTATGATTTCTTCTGATTCATCATTGCATCAAGATAAACTCTCTAATCTCAGATCTCAGACCTCCAGGGTGTAGGCCCAACCCAATTGTTGGGTACTGGGCTATGAATGTTGTCCAGCTTTGTAACAATCTGAAAGGCATGTTTATGTTGGACCATTTGAAAATGACATCGTCTCCACTGGTGCTTGCACCTGTGTGTTTGCCTGCCTCTTGCCACGTCTCCTTAAAAGGGGAAGCAGGTCTCAATCAATGAGTTCAGACCTCATAGTCAATACGACATCAAGATTTTGATTATGTTGTTTATAATTTCCTTTAAAAATGTTAGGGTTTATTTGATTATTTGTAAGTGTGTGTGTGTGTGTGTGAGAGAGAGAGTATGTGTGTGTATGTGTGTGCATATTTTTATGTATGTATGTGTGTGAGAGAGAAAGTGTGTGTGTTTGTGTAAGTGTGAGAGAGTGTGTTTGTGTATATGTGTATGTATGTGTGTGTCTTTGTGCATGTGTGTGTGAGAGAGAGAAAGAGTGTGTGTGAGAGAAAGAGTGAGTGTGTGTTTGTATGTGTGTGTGTGTGTGAGAGAGAGTGTGTGTGTTTGTGTATATGTATGTGTGTGCATCTTTGTGTATCTGTGTGTGAGAGAGTAAGAGAGTGAGAGTGCGTGTGTTTGTATATATTTGTATGTATGTTCGTGTCTTTGTGCATGTGTGTGTGAGAAAGTGTGTGTGTGAGAGAGTGTGTGTGTATGTTTGTGTATGTGTGTGTATGTAGGTGCCCTTGGAGGCCAGAGACATCAGCTTTAGCAGAGCCAGAGTTACTGATCACTGTGAGTTGTCTGAGAGGAGTACTGGGGACCAAACGCAGGTCCTCTGTAAAAACAGTATGTGCTCCTAACCACTGAGCCATCTCTCTGGATCCTATAATTCACTTCTGTCTCAATTATTTGAGTCGCTGTGAGATGGGATAGATACAAGAAATTCTCTCTGAGTTATTCTTGGCCATGTTCACTTCTGTATGAGACAGCCTAAGATGACAATGACACAGAGAGAGACAAGGATATCTTTCTCTAGGGATATTGTCAACTAATGAAAACTGAAAACATCTTGGGCACCCAGAGCCAAATGGATCTGTTGACCCCAAGTTGGCCCCCTCAAATATACTGGAGTCACACATTTTCTTGGGATCAGCATGTTTAACAGTACTGTGGAGGGCGCCGGAAGAGACATGCTGGAACTTACCAGGGGTGGCTCCTGTTTTGGAGAAGGGCCTCCTATGTTTACATAACAGAACATTTTGAAAATAGAAAAGTCTGGTCAGAAAGTTAGAGGCTAAGGGAAGAAATAGAAACGAAACACTTCCTCTGGCCTCCCCCTCAGTCCTGTAAAAATAGGCAGACTTCCCTTTCCACTTATAGAGGGACAGAGCTGCCAGGCAGCTGTCGTGGAATCAGAAGGTTGAGGTGAGCACAGTCAGGGCTGGAAACTCGGAGCTACAGTGTCCTGAATTCGAGCCCGTCCTCAAGAGAAGCATTGCTTTGGGAAATGCTGGGCTAGCTAAGGGCCCACAGGAGAACAGGAATACTTGCCCTGGGAGGACTCAACTGGACTCTGCTCCTGCATCTCTGTAGATGGGGCTGGAACTCATAGCTTAGAATGGGATTTTGAATGGTGTGCAGAAGAGGAGGGGGGGGAGAGGGAGGGAGAGGGGGAGGGGAGGGGGTAACCTCATTTCATCCCTCCACGTTTTAAATAAACACACATTTAACTTTTGCTTCTCCTAACCTGTGCAGTTTGCAATGCCTGTGTGGAATAGAATATAGAATGACTATGTTTGGCGTGTCTATGAGTTTCATAACTGTCAGAGATACAAGACAGACTGACAAATAATGATAATAAAGCTGGAATATCACTAGCTTCTCAGAAAAGACAGGAATGGAAAGGGACAGGTACTTAGATCAGGGGAGGAGTTGACAGAGCTGGGCAGAGCAGAGAGGGCTCCACTGTGGAGGTGGTGAAGGAAGGCATTCTTGGCAGACGGAATGGCATTAAAGCCCAGAGCATGGATGCATGCTTGGAAAATTGAGGGTCTAATGGTTGTAGGCAATGGAGACACTGAGCTGAGTGAAGTAAACAGGAAGTAAGGTGAGAGGAAGGTTTGAAATGCCAAGCAAAGACTTGCGTCCAAGCAGGAATGGTGACCTCCAATTTCACCCAGGGAAAATTAACAGTACTAGGAGAGTTTTTCATGCAGACTTAGAAAGACAAGGAGGACGAGGGTGCTGGTGCACAACTTTAATCCCCGGCACTCGGGAGGCAGAGACAGGCAGACGTTTGTGAATTCGAGGCCAGCCTGGACTACAGAGTGAGTTCTAGGACAGCCAGGGCTACACAGAGAAATTCTGTCTTTAAAAAACACAAAGAAAGAAAGAAAGAAAGAAAGAAAGAAAGAAAGAAAGAAAGAAAGAAAGAAAGAAAGAAAGGAAGGAAGGAAGGAAGGAAGAAAGAAAGGAAGGAAGGAAGGAAGGAAGGAAGGAAGGAAGAAAGAAAGAAAGAAAGAAAGAAAGGAAGGAAGAAAGGAAGGAAGAAAGGAAGAAAGGAAGAAACAAAGAAAGAAAGAAAGAAAGAAAGGAAGGAAGGAAGGAAGAAAGAAAGGAAGGAAGAAAGGAAGAAAAAGGAAGAAAGAAAGAAAGGAAGAAAGAAAGGAAGAAAAAGGAAGAAAGAAAGAAAGGAAGAAAGAAAGGAAGGAAGGAAGGAAGGAAGGAAGAAAGAGAGAAAGGGAGGGGTGAGGAAGGGAGGAAGGATGAAAGAGAGAGAGAAAGGAAAGAAGGAAGAAGTCACTTAGGAGACTATTATATCGGTCCCAACTACAGCAAATGAGAACCTGGAAGGGTGGTGAGACTGGATGAGAAAGGCCCCATGCACAGAATGAGCTGCAGATATGGGAGCAGCTTCCATATCTGTCACCCTCAAAAAGCTTGTTCACAGATTTTTTTTTTCCTCAGACTGCTTTAGGGAAGCTTAATTTTCCCAGGGTCAACCCCGGAGACCAAGGCAGAACAGTTTGTGATCACAGCCGTTCTGCTGAGGAAAAAGGCCTAAAAGACTTGTCAGGAAGAATCTCTCCAGGGCAGAGATCTGCTGTCAGAGAACGTGTGTGTGTGTGTGTGTGTGTGTGTGTGTATGTCTGTGTTTGTGTGTGTGTGTCTGTGTTTGTGTGTGTGTGTATGTGCATATGACTGTGTGTGTTTGTGTGTGCATGTTTGTGTGTGTATTTTTGTGTGTGTTTATGTTTGTATGTGTGTGTGTGGGGAGGGGTATGTGTGTGTTGTCTTATTTACTTTTCCTGCTGCTGTGATAAAATATCCTGGCGGAAACCACTTAAGAGAAAAGGAGCTTACCCAGGCTCACAGCTCAAGGCCATTGTCTGTTAGGACAGGGAGGTGATGTGCTTGAGGCAGCTGCTCACCTGGCAAGTTTGTACTCAGGTGCTGAAGGGTGAAGGTTCCTGTTCAGACCAGCTTGCTCTTTTTGATGAAGTTCAGGACCTAAACTCAGAAACCTTCATACACACACACACACACACACACACACACACACACACACACACACGATTCAGGCTGAGTCTGCTCATTAACCTCATCAAGTTAGTCCCTCACCAGCTTGCCCAGAAGTTAACCTAATTTAAATAATCCCTCACAGGTGTGCCCAAAGGTTCACCTTCTAGCTGATTCCAGATCCTGTCAGGTTGACAGTCAACAACTACTCACTCCGGGAGGCAAGGATAACAAAGGAATAATACCAACCACTCTGAAGAAACAGGACAATGACTGGCTGGGTTGTGTGGTCCAGACTGTAAATTACAGAGGCGATGAGAAGCAAGAGTGAGGAGGAAGCTGGTCTCTCAGGAGGAAACCATGTATGAAGGATGGTAGTCTGGGGTTTGGAAGGTGGGAGAGAGAGACACAGATATCAACATAGACAAAGGCAGTCTGGTCTGTAAGGGAATGAAATTACTCCTGTGGACATATCTTCTCCAGGAGCTTAGACGTCCTAGAACCAACCACCTGGAGATCTGAGGGTGTGTGAGGAAGGAGACATTGGCTCAGTGCATTGCCCAGAGCTGTAGTTCACAGTGTGTGCAGTCCTGTTGTAAATAGAAATTTAGCAGTGATACATACGGCATTGCTCTTTGGAGAAGATGGAGATGATGAGGAAAGATGGTTGATGAGTTACATTCCTGTTGCTGTGATAAAATGCTGTAGCCAGAAACAATCAATAGAAGAAAGGGCTTATTTTGGCTGATGGTTCCATAGAGGAACCCCATAATAACAGGGAAGGCCAGGTAGCAGGAGGCTGGGAGATCATATCTTCAATCATACATAGGAAGCAGATGGAGTGAACTGGAAGTGGGCTGAGGTCATAAACTCTCAAACCCCACCCTCAGTGGTGTATGTCCTGCAGCAAGACTTGACCACCTTAAGGGTCCACAGCCTCCCCTAAACACCACCGCCCACTGGGAACCAAGTGTCCAAACAACTGTGCTTACAGGCACATTTCTCAGTCAAACCCCACACCTGGGCTGTGTACATGATTCAAAATTCTATTTTCTTGGTGAAAAAAATTGCTTAAAGTTAATAAATTGATGGGTAACATCGAACAAACACTGCAGTGTTCACACACACAACTGTTAATGAGAATTCATGGCTCTCATGTCAAAGAGAGTAAGGGAGTAGTGTATTATGGAGCCAAACATGGGTGACCATGGCTCAGGAGCACAGATGAGGGTTACCTTGAACCCATGTTCTGATATTGTTACCATTTCATGAAGTTTTGATAGTTACAGAACAAAGAAAAAAACAAAAACAAAAAAATCAAGGCATTTTCAGATGTCAGTGGAAGCACCAGGTAGGTTGGTTAAGGCAAGGGAGTCTCTGATATAGACCTTAGATGGCATCTGATGACAGTTTTAGCCTTTGGCTTGGTGGAAGCTAGAAGCCTGTCTGTATATTCCTGAAGGATTTACATGATAGTCCCAAGGATGTAAGGCTACACATAGTGGATAATAAATTATTAAGGGGACAAAGGCAGTCAAGATCATTTTGTCTCCTAACTTAAAACATCGCCGTCCCTCAAATATAGAGCAGTCAGCCTTGAATATTTAACAGAGGTGTGGCTTTTCTCCTTCTGAGGAATTTCTGTTCATAAAGAGGTGCTGAGTGAAGACGTCTGGACCTGAAGTTGGGCAGATAGGGGTTAACTCTAATAACGGTGTGCAAAATTTCAAGTTATGCAAGTATCCCTTCTCAGTCTTTAACGCAAAAGGTTAACTTGTAAAACAGCTATCTGGTATTCTTTCTGATGTTTTGAGTGAACAATCAGAGCCTCTGATGGTGCCAGAGTGGGTCTCCTGGGAGATACAAATGGCTGTTTCCCCAAGCTGCTGCTCAACCCCCCCCACCCCCCCACCCCCCCTCACCCCCCGCTTTTCCATCTTCCTACCATTCCCTACTTTTGGCCTGGTCAGGTCCTTCCCTCTTTTAAGATTATTCTGCCATTTGTGTATTTGCCCTTGTCTGGCCCATAGGTCATATGGAAGGCCATGTTTTCAGTCCTTACAACCCTGAAGTTCCCAAAGAAAGACACTCTAAACCCTCTTCATTGTATCTTACAGCAAATTAGGCACGGGATACTTCCTGGTCATGCTTAATAACAAAGAACCAATCAAAAGTAATTGTGAAAAAAATAATAAAGTCAAATCCATCCTACAGAGAACTTGCCTCTGTGACCCAGGCTTGTGGTTCCTGACTCTCTTATTTTTTCCTAGTTAATTATTTTGGCCTGTCCTGGAGTCCGTTTGGTATCCAGAGTCAAGAAAGTCGGAGAGAGGGTTGGGAGGAAGGGGTTGAGAAAATAATCAGGGAAAAAAAGAAACAGGGAGAATTAAATAAAAAAAAGAGAGGAAGATGCACACAGACAGACAGATAGACAGAGACAGAAAGAAATGAGGAGGGAGGAAGGAGGGATGGATGGGGGGATCCTGGGTATGATCTACTTTATGTCAGAGTTTCCCCAATGGGGAAATCTGTTTAAATGAATGCACCTACTATAGAAGAATGGTTAGCTCAGCCTCCTTCCAAAAGATGAGAGAGAGAGAGAGAGAGAGAGAGAGAGAGAGAGAGAGAGAGAGAGAGAGGACATTATCTTCTGTAGAATGAAGTGAGGATGTGTGGGGCACACAGGTGGAAGGATGTGTGGATATAGCAGACACGTGCAAGGACCTGTGATGAAGGAGAATAAATATAACCCCACAGACAGTGGGAGATGAGCACTGAGCATTGGTTTGGTTTGCTCCGTCCAGATACTGTCATTGAGAGAAGCTCACCCAAGAGCTGCTCGTGAGGTTCTTGTGGCAGTTTACCACTTTCAAGGCCTCACCTCGGGCTGGTTGGTGAGCCTATTGGTTATTGCACTGCAGCTGCCAGTTCGTGTGTGCTGTCTGCCTGCCTAGAAGGCTGGTCTGCAGCTGCTGATTTGTATTTGGTGTTTGCTATGGCACTGAACTGCTGCCCAAGAAGATCGAACTCACCCCCAAAGAACTGTTGCTAAATAGGTTCATTTCCCCCATATCCTAATAACTTTCCTCTTCCACTACCTTTGCTGAGTGATGGGCTAGAGGAGAGGTTGAACCCATAGTAAAAATAGACTGCAAAACTGTCTGCCTGCAGAAGACAACCATGGACTTACGCCAGAAGTATCTTCTGGGCCTCTGGGAATTCAGACCCAGCTCAGGCCCTTTACAACGGAGCCTTCACGGTGCTTCCTCCAGGAAGTATGGACAGTCTCAGTGGGAAGTCTGTAAAATGGACATTCAAACCTATCCTGGGCCTTACCAATCCCCTACAACCCTGTCCTTCAGATATTCCCTGCGCCCTGCTCTTGCAGATAGAATCCGCTGGGAAAAGCAAAGATCTTTCCCTCTTTACTCTCTTCCGGCTTGCAACACCACATCTCCCATCCTTTGCTCTGGCACGGAGTCTACAAAACACCTTTATCTCTTGCAGATCTGCCAGACAAGGGGTCTTCTGATAGGCTCGTTAGTCATCCAAGGCCTCGGGCGCTCAGGTGGCCACCTGTCTTTATCTGACTCCTTCGTAGCCAACAATTGCTGATAAGTGATGCATAAATATTCATCAATAACAAAAAGCCTATGTGGATGACATAAGCTTTAGCTCTCCGTTTATGAATGGCATTCCTCTTTACCTCGAAGAGGTGGCAAGAATTTAGGAATCAAACCATTGTTAGCACTCAGGCTTCATCTGGAGTGCTTCTCTGATGCCGTGGTACTACCTAGGCCTCTCCTGTGGAGCTATTAGGGTCAGAGCCTGAGACCTGGAAGTCCTGACAAGCTTAGCTCACCCACTTACCCTCAATAGGCCAATTTGATAGACAACGACAGCGAAACAAAGAAAGGAGATTTACTTAATGTAGCCATGTTGGGAAAAAGTGGAAGAGGTCCAGTAACAAAATTCCATCTTAAGGACCATGATATGAGGCTTTGGTGGAAACAGAAGGAATGGGGTATGCAGAACTAAGCAGTCCTGGTCAGCGTGGGATTGAACTCACCATTGACCCATCCAGGTCTCAGCTCCAGGCTCTTGTACAAGGTGGTCTGACAAGGTGTCAGAGTTGCATGAAAATTCTTTCTGGAAGACACATTCTTCCCTGGTTGATACTGGGGGCCCTAGACATTTCCTTTCTCCAGACTGAGACAAGCAGAGAAATTATAATTTCTTGGAGTCTATTGCCTCTTATAGTCTAAAAGGCCAAAGTGGGGGGCACAGTGTTCTCCAGGAATTTATTCCTTCCTTCCCAGGCGGTTACAACCTCATCCTCAGATGGAAGTTTGATTGGCAGGGGCAAAGCACCCACATATGCCTCTGGACAAACGAGCATTTATACTTTGCTTAGTAAAGTAGATAGATTTCTGTTTGTTGGTAGACAGAGGTAGGCCCTGAGCCTGAGGTTAGACCAATGTGCAGGGAAGGGGCTAGAATAGAGAGATGTCTCATCTAGCTAGCTAAGTTGTCCCTTGCTTCCTGTATCTCTCTCATCTTTTTGTAGCTGGTTCTAGTAGGACCAAGAGTAGAACCGTCAGAGGAAGCAGGCACTTCCATTAACACCTGCACTATTCCCTTGAGGCAGGGTCTCCCAATGACAGAATCCCCTTGTCTCCACCAATCTGCAAGGCTAGGATCATAGCGGTGCACATAGCCATGTTTATCTTTTTCTGGGAACTCCAACCAGATGCTTCTCCTTTAACAGAATGAACTCCTGGTCCATTTTAATTTCTGTTTTCCATTCCTTCTATCCCTTTGCTCTCTTCCCTTTCTTCCCCCTCTCCTTGATCTTCATCTTACCCACAAGCCCTTAACCATCCTTGCTATGCCACCATTACCATACTCCTCCTTCATCTTTTCCTTCTTCACTCCACCTGCCCTTTGAGGTGAAAAGGAATAGTTTGGGAAAGTGTCCTAGTATGGTGCCTGTTGTGGTTTGAACCAGAAATGTCCTCCATAGGCTGATGTGTTTGAACACTTGGTTCCCTGTAGGTGGTGGTGTTTGGGAAGGTTAGACCACCTTTAGGAGATGGAGCCTTGCTGGAAGAAGTATGGCATTATGGGCAGACTTTGAGAGTTTATAACCTGGCCCCACTTATTGTTCTCTCTCTGTTTCATATCTGTGGATGAAAATGCGATCAGCCAGCTTCCTGACCCTGGCACCACACCATGCTTTCCTTGCCCCAGTGGACTCTCCCTCCAGCATCATAAAGCAGAATAAAGTCATTGTTCAAACTGTTCTCAGTCCTGGCATTTTTGCTACCTTCTTTTAATTTTATGAAGCATGCTATTATTCAGCAGAAAAGTAGCTAATACAGTGTCCTAATTAGCCTTAACTGCCAACTTGACACAAACCAAGAGTCACCTGAGAAGAGAGTCTCAGTTGATGGACCACCCAAATCAAAGTGACCTGTGGGGATGACTGTAGGGTATCATCTTGATTGTTAATTGACTTGAAAGGCACAGCCCACTGCCGGTGGCGCCATTCCCTGGGCAGGTGGTCCTAGACTTTATAAGAAAGCTAGCTAAGTATGAACCTGAGAGTGAGCCAGCAAGCAGGATTTCTCTTTGGTTTCTGCTTCAAGTTCTGCTTGAGTTCCCTTCTGTCTTCTCTCAATGATAGACTGTGACCTGGTAGTGTCTGTCAAATCCTTTCTCCTTTACTTTGCTTTTGGTCACGGTGTTTTATTACAGTAACAGAAAGAACACTAGAACACACAGTCATCTTTCACGCTCATTTGAAGACGACTCACATTAGGGTTCTGGATCTGAGCACACATAGTTTGCTTAGTGGGGTTTTAACACTGGAGAGGGTTGTATTCAGACCCTGATATGATGCCTATGGCTATATAAACATGGGAAAGTCAGTGACCTTCTCAGTGCTACGGTTTTCCAGAATTACCTGGAGAATAATAACATTCTTCATAAAATTAAAAGAAGTTAAGTAGTCTGCAGTACAGTGCCTGGAACTGGAAGCATGCGTGGTCAGGTACCTTAGGCTTCCATAGGGTGGGTCACTTTTCAGCTCTCCATGGGAACTTTGTAAACTCTTGAACATTCTTTCCCTGGTCCCATAGCATACATTTGTCCTCCCCTCATCTGCCAACTGACTCAATTAGAAAGAATACAAAATCAATATAAAAATTTCTCTAAAATATCATTTCTAGTCATCTTGCAAGTGACCCCATGGTTGTAAGTTCTGAGAGTGCCATAATGCTGGAGATTAAGTTCCGGCCTGTAAAGTTTTGTTGGCCTAGTTGATAAGGTTGGATTTTGTCAAACTTGACAAGTTCAGTTTAATCCCTGAGACCTGCATGGTGGAAGGGATAAATCAGCTCCCAAAAGCCGTCCTCTGCCCTCCGTGGTTGTACTGTGGTACACACATACACACACTGGCTTGATCTTGTGTAGGACTTGTGTTGGTGCCTGTTCTGGTTTCTTTTGTGTCAATTTGACACACGCTAGAGTCATCAGAGAGGGAGGAGCCTCAGGTGAGGAAATGCCTCCATGAGATCCAGCTGTAAGGTTTAATTTCTTAATTAGTGATCAATGGAGAGAGAGATCATTGTGGATGGTGCCATCTCTTGGTTGGTGGTCCTGGGTTCTATAAGAAAGCAGGCTGAGCAAGACGGGTGAAACAAACCAGTAAAAAGAACTCTTCCATGGCCTCTGCGTCAGCTCCTGCTCCTGAGTTCATGCCCTGTTTTAAGTTCCTGTCCTGAGAACATCAGAAACGAACAGCAAATTGGAAGTGTGAACCAAAAAACCCTTTTCTGCACAACATACTTTTTGGTCATGGTGTTTCATCGCAGCAATAGAAACCCTAACAAAGACAGTTCCTATAGCTGGTGTGAATAAGCACATAAGCACATCTACCCTGTCGCGCCCACACTCCTGAAAAGAGCATCTCCTAGCATTCCTCCCAGTCGTCCATCTCCAACATCCTTTCTGTGCCTTCTGTTGTGATGGTGTCTGAGCCTTGGGGAGCTTGGTATAGATTTCCCATCTAAGGCTGAGCCTCACAGACAGTTATTCTCAGCCCTTGACGAGTTCTGAGTCTCTGTATTGACTGCTGCCCACTGCCAACAGAAGCTGCTCTAAACAGTTTTGGGAGTAGCACTCATCTCTGGATTGAAATGTAAATATTTAGAAGGCAATTTGACAAGATGTCCCATCAACAAAACACTGGTTTTTTCCCATTATATAGATTGTGTACATGGTACTGAGTTGCAAAAGACAAGCCATTTTCATACAAGTCCATACTGTACACTGAGAACCTCCCCACATCCCACTGCTCCTCACATTTCCTCTGCCCTGTTCATCTCTTTGTTCCCTACATGGTCTCGCTTCTATTTTTTCTGCCATGTATACACACATGATTTTATGTGTCTGTATGAATCTAGGAACTACAAGTGAGAAAAGGCATACAATATTTGTCTGAGATTGACTTAATTTGCTTAATATGATTCTCTCCATTTGTGTTCATTTTTCCTTGAAAGAGAATTATTTTGTTCTTTTTATGGCTGAAAATTACCATGTATACATATATGTGTACATGCATACACATACATATACCATATATACATGTGTGCATATATTTATATATGGTAATTTTATGTATATGTTTAACATATATGTGTGTGATATACATATATGTGTACATATATATGTGTGTGTCTATATGGTAATATATATTCATATACACATCACATATGAATATACATGCAATGCATGTATGTAAATGTAAACATATGTGTGTATATGCACATGTGTGTATATATGTATATATGGTAATATTGTATATATGTATGCATATACATATAAGTATATATGGTAATGTATATATGCATACATATAAGTATATACATGCATTGTCTTAGGGTTTCTATTCCTGCACAAACATCATGACCAAGAAGCAAGTTGGGGAGGAAAGGATTTATTCGGCTTACACTTCCATGCTGCTGTTTATCACCAAGGAAGTCAGGACTGGAACTCAAGCAGGTCAGGAAGCAGGAGCTGATGCAGAGGCCACGGAGGGATGTTCTTTACTGGCTTACTTCTTCTGGCTTGCTCAGCCTGCTCTCTTATAGAACCCAAGACTACCAGCCCAGAGATGGCATCACCCACAAGGGGCCTCCCCCCTTGATCACTAATTGAGAAAATGCCTTACAGTTGTATCTCATGGAGGCATTTCCTCAACTAAAGCTCCTTTCTCTGTGATAACTCCAGCTGTGTCAAGTTGACACAAAACTAGCCAGTACAATGCATATATGTAAATGTACACACACGTGTGTGTGTGTACATTTACATATATGTGTGTATATATAAGCACATATGTGGTATTTTTTATGTATCATATACATCACATATATCAGTTTCCTTCTTTTCTTGTATGGATTTGAACGTGCTCATGTGTGGAGATTGCGCACATGTTCATGGGTGTAGAGACGCGAATTCAACCTTGGGTGTCATTTCTCGGAAGTCATCCTCCTTGTTATCTGGAGACAGGCTTTTTACTGGGACCTGGAGTTTTATTTGTTAGCCTATTCTGGCTGGCCAGAGGTTCCTAGGCATCTACCTGTTTCCTCTCTCCCAGCACTGGTATCATAGGCATGTGCTACCACACTTATGGAATTCAGAGTCACACACAGTCTGTTCCTCAAGAAGCCAGCTTTGGCCACCCACCCTCAATAAGCTAAAAGAGTCAAGTTAATAATAAAAAGCTGAAAAGAATTTATTTAACCTGGCCACATCGGGAAGGGAGACAGAGACCCAGTGAGCCCTCTAGTTCATTTTTTGAGGTCCTGAAGTAAAGTTAAAACATTGAGAGAGGACTAGGGATACAAGTGTTCCCTGTCAAGGTGTGGTTCTACCCACCATCAACCCATGATTGCAAGGTTATGTCTCAATCCTGATTGAAGAGTTTCTGAGAGGAGTTCTCTGAGCCCGTTGTTCTAATGGTCTGACAGCCATAAAGCCTCTTCATGACGCATGCCTCTCTGCCAGGCGGGGTGGATACAGCATTGGATGGACATATTCCATGGGCGCTAACTCTCAGATGCAGCTCATATGCCTGCAAAGTTGCACTTCACTACCTGAGCCTTTTCCTCAGACCCTGTAGACCATATTTCTTCCATTCTTCAATTGTTGGACACGGGGGTTATTTCCATAAGTTGGCCTCTGTGAACCGTGTGACAGTAAACACTCCTCAAAGATCACTGAGATCTGTTCACTTGGAGCCCTTTCAGGGACCCCCAGAAGTGGTAGAGTTAGGTCCTGTAGGTACAGTTATGTTTAGTTTAGTGGTTTGTTTTGTTATGAGGAACCTGAGGGCTCACAGCTTCCTAACTTCCCAGGAAGCCTTCCTGAACCAGTTATAAGTTTTGTCTTCATTAAATTGAAATGATAAGGTTGTTAATGATATCGTAGGAACAAATGTTTATTCATTTGTTTATGTGTGAGTTATATGCATGGCTGTGCGCATAGGTGTGTGTGTGTGTGTGTGTGTGTGTGTGTGTCCATTTCAGTGAGACTGGCTGAACACTGAGCCACCCTTCCCCACCCCCACCCCCACCCCCCAGTGCTGGGGTTACAGGTGGCCAGGGAGATGCCAGGCTTGATGTGAATGATGGGCTTCTCAGGCATAGGCATCAAGCACTTTATCTACCAAGCCAGCTCCACAACCCTATGGGGGAAAAAAAACTATTTATGAATCAATGTATCCAGTTCCAGGAGAATAACGATAAATGAGTTCAATTATAGCTACATTTGGTTACCACTATTATTCCCATGTTACCTCTAGGTTTGTAGGTTGGGTGGATTGACAGGTGGAAAAAGAACATCCCTTAGAGCTGTAGCAAGATGTCACAATGAATTACAAAAGTACTGTCCCAACTTTTGGATTGGCCAAGTCTCCAATTTGGAATAAGCAGCTGGGGATTTCCAGGGCTCTCAAGCCCCGCCTCTCCTCTCAGGTCTGTTCTGATCTTTCCTGTAGTTGTTGAGGCTGTTCTGAGAATCAACAACCCGACTCTCTTTTCTGGAGCAAAATCTCCACTTTTGCCGATAGACGGACGATCGCCAACAGCAATATTAGTTCTAGAAGAATAGTCCTCATCTCCAGGACGGCTTTCTAAAATAAACAGAGAAGTAGAAATAAGAGGAGGCTCTTTCCACAGCGCACCATGGATACATAGGCAGAGATGGGACTTGTCTCTGTGGTACCAAGAGCTTTTTGCATGCTCCATTACCTGCAGCAGCCACTGGTCAGCTTCCCTTTGTGTTGCCTGACCTTTAGACCCGAGCCTTTAAAATACAAACGGAGCACGCTCTAAGGCCAGGCTGCCTAGGAACAAGCTCATGGACATGCAGTGTCTGCCTGCTTACGCATGTGAAAAGGGAGATTAAGAGTCCTCTTTGACCTCAGCAGGTTGGGAGCACAGTTGGTTATGGCCCCTCTATAGATTAGGACCTCCCTATGGACTGATGGCCTCAAGTGACATTAGAGTGCCAGGTACCTCCTTCTCTAGCGACCACGTGTGATGGTGTTTCTGTGGTGGAGAGAGGTTCTCTGCCCTGGGTTGAGTCCTGGGCTCCATGATGAATAGTTATCAGAAGAAAAATGGGGACTGACACTTGTTTATATCCTCTGTGTTATTGTGTTGTTTCATTTAGCATCTCATATAACCCAGGGTGGCTTGAACTGGCTGTGCAGCCAAAGCTGGCCCGTAACTTTCTGTTCTTCCCGCCTCCACTTACCCAGGCCTGCAATTACAGGTGTATATCACCATACCTGGTTTTATGCAGGGCTGGGGATCGAACCCAGGACCTTATGCTTGCGAGGCATGCACTAGACCAACTAAGCTCCAATGCTGGCCTGTTACTTAATATATGATTCCATTTGAATCTAGACTCTGGCATGTCAGCTATAAGGAAAAAAAAAAAGACTCTTTGCCCAGCCCTGCCATCTTCACTTTTAGAAAGGAAGGAAGACTATAAACCTGACAACAATTCTTATACAAAAAAAAAAAAAAAAAATCGTAATGAGGTCCAGATAAGAGTAGCACTATAGTTTATAGTACTATAGTTTATTGGTTGCACAGAGATCTGTCTGTTTGGGTACATATCAACTTATTTTATACTTTGTTTTACTGTAGCAACTTTTTGGGTTAATCAGCCTCCTGTTCAGCCTTCTAAGTGCCTAGATGACAGACAATCCTTTGCCACCGCACCTGGTTTGGCTACACTGTAAATAACATGTTTACCTTCATTCGTTTCTTTCCATTTATGATAAACATCAGGAAAAAGAAACATTTCATTAGGATAAATGAACTTGAGACATGTTGTGGCTGCCTGAGGAAAGAGATCATCCTGGGACATCCACATCATGGCTGAGGAGTGATGCTTTGTTCTTCAGAAAAGATGACATTTGACCTGTATCTTATAGAAAGAGAAAGAGTTCAGTGCACAGAACTGATGTCCCCCCACAAATGTGTGTGTCATATGCACAGTAGTTGAGGACCCACTTTTTAACTATATCTGGTTATTTCCATAAATAAGAAGACATACGCACCTACTGTGCTTACTTATAAAGACCCAGCTGTGGAGTTACTCTAACCTCACGCTGATTTTTTTTTTCTGGCCACAGGGATGCAGTTGAATCCATATCCGTATTTCCAGCCATGAAAGATAAAATAGAAACCATGCAAGGGGAACCCAACCCTCTTCTCCGAAATGTCTCATTCTACAAGGCTGTTTTGTTCTTGGTGTAAACCATTTCAACAAGATCTATCCCAGCAGGTAAAGATGGTTTTGGCACAGGAAGGGACATCTTATTGCTGACATCTGTCACTCTAAGATGCTGTTTTGTCCATGTTCTGGACCTTTGCTCTGAGAGAGAGAAGGCTCACCTTGTTCTCTTCTCCTCTCTGCTCTTTAGGATCCAGGGATAACATCTGCCTTTGAGATCACTGTCACACTCGAAACCATAGCTTTGGCTCTGTCTAGAAAACGCTTTCCTCACCTTTTTTGCTAGGAAAATTCCTGCCCACACTTCAAACCCAAGATAATTGACGGGCCGAAGCCTGGTTCTCTCACATTGCTTACACTACACTGTCACAGCAGAATCAGAAGTTAAGTCTTTGACACGTTGAAGTGTTTGCTACGGTCTCTCTCCTCTACTGAATCACACACTCCAGTAATCAAGGGATTTTGTTATCTTTATTTTCAGTGGGAGCAAAATAAACTCAGTTGGAGATGGAATGAGTCAATGTACCTGGAAACTTTAGGAAACCAACGGGTTGCATAGTTCTGTTTCTAAGACATTTCAATCACAGTATAAAAACTGGTGTCCTTGGTCATTCTAGGTTAGAGAGACATAATGATGTTTTCAGAGGCCTCTGCTCTCAACATATCCACAAAGTTATCACTCACAGCTGTATGTCTGTGGGAATGGGGGTAGGGATCATAGAGAGAATAGCTTATGTATTGTATGGATGCATTGCCTGTCAATTAAAAAGCCTGTGACCTAAGGTTTAGGGAGGAAATAGAAGGTAGAACATCTGGGAAGAGAAAGAATTCTGGGATAGAGCCAGGCTTAGGGAGATTAGCCCATGAAGATGTAAGGACAGGGCTGCGGGGAACCTGAGCATAGGTATCCAGCCACATGGCAGAATGTAGGTTAAAATAAATGGGTTATCTTAAGTTATGATTCTTCTACTCAGAGGAGAGCCTAGCTATATGGCCAAGGAATTTGGAAATATATTTTGAGTCTGAGTCTTATTTCTGGGAGTATGTGAGAGAGGCCAGAATAAAACAGGGGGTCTTTTTTCTAAGCCTCAGAACTGGGGAAGGCCCAGAATGAGGTGCCAGGATTGACATGTGTTCTTTGTGAGTCCCACCTTCTCTCTTCTCTTTTCCCTTTCCCTTCCCTCCCCTTCCTTCCCCTCCTCTTCCCTTCCCTCCCCTTCTCTCCCCTCCCCTCTCCCCTCTTCATTCCATCCATCTTTCCCCTATATCTGTCTTCTACCCTGTTTTGGTCCCCAGCATCTCCATGACCACAGTTTCTTTATGACAACTCAGTCTGGAAAAAAAAAAAAGGTAGTTTTTGCTCCAGAGGAAGCCATGCTTTTGTTGTTAGAACTCACAATTCAGGATGTTCCCCCCACCCCAGGGAAGATCACTCCAACTGTTTGTCCAATGGCCATCCCTGAAAAACATACATTCAAGTAATATTATATGGACCAAAGGGGTTATATTTAGGAATGAATATATACATATATTCAAATACATATATGCATTTAAAAAAAAAACCCTCACAATTCGGTTCAAAGATAGGTTCCAGGTCCTGCTGCCAGAGAGTTCCAGAAGGAGCAAGCTTGTAACCTGAGAGGGCTAGTTCATCTACGGTCCCTTGGGAGGTTATTTCCCACTTTCTGAACGAAGATTCTCAGGAGTAGATATGGGTGACTTGGCTCCACCTCCTCTCCCTCATCCCATTATAGACATCGACAGAAGCTGGTCCAGGCTTCCGCCACGTGTTCCTTGAGATGAGGAGGCTGGTCATATTTATTCTACTCATCTCCCAGATCCCAAGGAATAGATCGTGTTTCCTGGCAACTCAAGGTTGTGTCTATCATGCTAGGAAGGCCCAGACTCTCGGAAAGCCTTCAATAACCCTTTGCAAGGTGTCCCTCGGATGCTTCCACAGTGCCTCGGGCTCCTGTGCTCCGATCACCACCAGCTCCTGCTGTTCAGATTTCACCAGATATGTACAGTGTTGATGGATGGGATTTAGAGTCACTGGAGAGACAAATCTCTGGGAGTGTCCCGGAGGGATCTTCTAGATTAGGTTAACTGAGGTGGGAAGACTCACCCTAAACATGGGGAACATCATCCCACTGGTCAGGATTGAGCACTGCGTGAAGAGAAAGAGCAAGCCGAGTACCAGTGTTCAAGTCCCTCTGTTTCCTGACAGTGGATACAATGTGACCCGCTGCCTCAAGCTCCTGCCGCCATGTGTTCCTCATCCTAATGGACTATACACCTTAGAACAATGAGCCAAAACAAACCATCCCTTCCTTAAGCAGCCGCTGCTGCGTACTTTTGTCATGACAGGACAAGGAACACATACTGCGCATGCGTCTGCTCTGCTCTGTTCTCAGCCCTGTGAAACGTGCCCTCCCGGAGCTTAGGTGTTCCCCTTTGTAAAAATCTCTTCTCAAATCCTCAGCCAGAATTACATATCCTCTCCCCTGTTTTCCCTGGTTAAAGTGAAACGTAAGCCGACACCATTGCCTTGTTCCTTAGCGAGTAGTTGGTGTTGCTCTGCCTGCGTATAAGCTCCGCAAAAGCAGACATTTGCTTTTATTTTTTATTTTTATTTCTGTACCCATCCCTCCCGATCGCATCTTCATCCAGGAGCTGATGTTTTTATTCTGTCTTGCTGTTCCCATAACTATACTCACGTCCAGCCTGCATAGGCCTATTCAGAATACCCAGTCACAGTTTTGGTTCCTTATAAACCCTGTGGTATACATTCAACCCTCAAAAGCAGTTAAGTGAACTGGCTGACTCCTTAAATAGAGCTGCAGACTCTGGCCTTCAGTGATTCAATTTGAAAAAACAAACAAACAAGCAAAACAAAAACAAAAACAAAAACAAAAAAACCCAAAACAACAACAACAAAAACATGTCTTGGACAAGTTTTCTTTTTTTTTTTTTTTCCAGATGTATTGGCAGCTGGGGGAAAGCTGGAAAGAAAGAGGGTGGGGTGAGACGGGAATCACCTGACCATTAGGAATAAGAAAGATTTGAGGAAGAGGGAGTCAAATGAATGGAATCAGGAACCATTCATCTTTCGCAGAGCCTGAGCTGCTGCGTGTTGTATCACGGTGGTGTCGACACGTAGCTGTGGCTCCCTCTCCTTGCCAACAGGGCCACACAATATCACCTTTCATGCGGGAAAACAGCAGCTGTCGCTGAGCCTGTGAACAACACCACTTCTGTGCTGGGAGCCCAGTTCTTCAGCGCTAATCACTTGCAAGATAGCATCTCCCCAGTTCTCAGAATAGCGCTCGGAGGGAGGGTGGAAGCTTGTATTGTTCTGTGACTGTTTTGCATACAGTACAAACAAGGCCGTGGCAGGTTAAATGATTTGTCCTTGGTCAGGTGTGAGTCAGAGGCTGGCCCAGCCAGAGAAACACCTTCCTTCTCAGTTTATTGTTCTGTCTTGTTCTTGCTAACCCCCTCACACTGGGCTAGAACTAGCGGGAAAGCCAGGGCTCGGTCAGCCAGGCTGTCGGTCCTTCTACAAACAGAAGCCTTGACCACTGACCTAGAGATGCTCAGGAATGACAAGCATCTGTGTGTTCCTCCAGTGAGCACCTATCTTAGGAGACTTCCGCATGCCAGGCACTCTGCTCTCCACTGCCTTTAAGGAGTGTCCTCTTCAGGAAACTCACACACATTACTTGGAGAAAGGCAAAAATCCATGGTTGTTATAATGCATCCAGCATCTTTTGAGTCACTCTGTTGAGAAGATTCTCAAGTTTTTTTGGTTTTTTTTGTTTTTGTTTTTTTTTTATTTCCCCCATCTTCATTAGTTCCCAACAGTCCCCACTGCCTCTCATAAGCATACCACGCTGCTACAGGGACTCTGTTGGACCTTCCCTGGCTACTTCATGGTAAATTGCTGTGGTTTGGCTTAAGTGGCCTGAGAGGACCTTGTTTTTCAGTTAGCAAAATTTAGAAGAGTGTGGAGTTGGGCAGGGAAGCCATGTTCAGGATGCTGAAATGGTTGGTTGGTAAGGAAAGGAGGCACGGACATGACTGCTACAGCACCTATTACTGTGGTTGGACATCTTGGCTCTTTAGCTGATGGAGTGGTGAGGCCGGATGCCAGGGCTATAGTCTTTCTTCATAGATTTCCTGTAGTTCCTCCTAGTCGCAATGTGACTCTCACCTTTGTGTTCTTGGTCACCTAAAGGAATGGGATTAGCTTTAGAATAGGGCTGTACTTAACAGTTGTCCAACCTGGCTTCACATGTGTTTGAAAGCCACGCACACATGTGCATGTATGTAGTAGCATGCTCCTTAAAAACGGAACTAACTCTTAAAACCTACTGGTTTCTTCTAGTTATATAGCAAACCGGAGCTAAGGAAGGGTTCTAGATTTCTATTTCTAGATTAGTTATACTGCTTTCAATCTAGCTTGGGGTATGTTCCCTCCCCTAGCAGCAGTTTGGACTCAACGGGTTTCTGTATCTTTCCCAAATTCTGAGGCTCTTAGTGTCTGCTTCTGTACCTGAGAATCAAACTCAGGAAAGACAGATGACCAGTGTAAGGAGTGTGAATACTGTTTGATGCAAACAATCGTAAGTGGGCGTGAAGGTTCTAATACATAGGGGAAAAATGACCCGAAGAAGTCTAAGAGGGGCTTGGAGAGATGGCTCAGCAGTTAGGACTGCTTAATGCTTTTGCAGAAGACAGGCATTCAGTTCCCAACACCCGGGTGGAGCTGCCAGCTCCAGGACATCCAATGCTCTCTTTGACACCTGCACTCATGCAGACAGACAGACAGAGAAAGAGAGAGAGAGACAGACAGACATCATTTTAACAAAGATTACCAGCTGTGTAAATGTCACAGCACAGGAGCCAAAGGTTGTAAGAAAGTAATCAGGGAACTCATGAAAGATAAAAGTTATTTCAGTAGGGTTTGTTTGTAGAGATTCCTCTCCCTGTTGCTCCCCCAACACTGATGCTCAGAATGTCTTCTGCTTCCTGGTTCTGGGTAGACACTGTTCTCGTGGGGGGATTTGCAAGAGGAGGAAGTAAGATTATCATTCCCATGCCTACCGTTCCTTAACTGCTTTCAGCTCAAAGTAACTAATATGTCAAAGGGTCGTATTTGTCGATTCCCTCCTGCCTCCTCTGTTGTTGCTCTCCTCAGTTCTACCAACGGCCAAAGTGCTACAAAGTAGCCTTGGCAGTAAGAAGTGTCAGCCATCTTGAAACTATACAAGGCACCTTGGTTGGACTTGACAGAGCCCTAACTTGGCTCCCAAGGTGAACCTCCAAGGGCATTAATTCAATCTTGATTTTACTAACTTCTTAGTTCTAGGAAAGGAGCCCCATTATCTAATTCTTCACAGATCAGTCACATACAGATTCCCCATTTTCCTTCCAAGTCAAGACACTATTTCACAATCGGAGTGGCCCAATGCAGTCTGATTTCTAACCAGAGAGGCATACGGTAAGCTTGCCTGTACTAGACCCTTGCAAGCAGCGAGGCAGGAGGACACTTTAGTGAGTCCTCCAAACAAATGCTCAGAGGACTTCAGACCAATGGGAGACTGCAGTGCAGCCAACATTCCTGTGTTCAGGTAGTTTAAAATGCTACTCTCCCTAGACAGACCAGAGCTTTCTAGTTAATTCTTTGCAATCTGGCTGTTGATTTCTTTTAAATAAAATGAAGGGTAGAGGCTAGATAGTAGATTTGAACCCAGCTGTCTGTCTGCCCAAAATATCTTCTTGTCTAATAGTTAGTGAGCCAGAATCTTATGGTTGGGAACTATAGAAACCAGTCTCTCCCTCTCTGGGCTCAGCCAGGGTCATATCCAGACCCAGTGATGAGTCAGATCTGGCAGCTTGTCACCTTCCCTTCAGGCCTAGAGATCAAAATCCCACTGCAAGAATGTTGTTTGCTTTTTTTTTTTGTAGGCGGGGAGATTAGTTGAAGAGTTGCATCTTTTATCCAGTAGTAAGGGCACTGCATTCTGTATTTGTTCTCACTCCCTTCAGAGGAATTGATTGCATAAAAGTCAGTTTTCGGGAGCTATGTACCAAGGGACTGTCCACAAATCACTTTAGCGAGACATTTCTCTGAAGATGAGTAAAACTGATACAAAGTTTTACATTATCTTCAGATGGAAGTGTATCCAACATAACCCCTCTCCCCTTATTATCCCATCAAGTGTTAAAGTGTGTGGTCTTATGCCCAAGATAGGAAGTGTTCAAGGAAGAGGGCTGCTTAGCCGTCAGTACTCAATGAGGTTGGAAAGCACTTTGATCTTGGATTTTTAAGTTACTGGTGGCTCATCTGCCAAGGTCAACTTTTATTAGCACTGTCTCTGCTCTTCAGAAAAAGTTTTACACCAGTCTCCCCAAAGGTGACTAGAGTTTGAATCAGTCCAATTAACACGACAATGACAAAAATGTCACGATCCATCTCTAAGGGAAAGATTTGTCCTTTGAAAGCCACTGTCTTGAGGTGTCCAGACAGACTGAGAGCTTCTCTGGGACTATTTGGATTTTCTGTTCCTGAGCCAAAAAAACATTCTTTAGCATTGGCTGACAAAATGGGTTTCAGAACAGGAGGTCTGCGATGGAAACTTTAATTATGCAGGTCCTGTCAAAATCCATCTGCTGAATTCAACTGTTTCTGGGTAAGGTACTTCTTATTTTATTTTATTTTTTTTAGCAGTGTTACTGGGTGACACTTTGATAGGGGTCTGAAATTAGCTTCCTTCACAGGCTAATTTATTCTGCCTCCTTCCCTGCATTAGCAATATTTATGTCAGGTTGGGATGTCTTCATGGCATTTTTTTTCATATTTTTTTAATGGGTGATTTTTATGATGCTACTTAAGTGTTGGAATTGAACGGTGAAAGGTATCAGTTTTATGAGATGTCTCCAGAGGATCGGCGTTGGTGTGATTATGGCTGACAGGTCCCATGACTTATCAATAAAGACATTCTGTACATCTTGAGGGAAGATGGCCATCAAAGTTGTTTTGGTTTTGGGAAGACTCAAATGCTGGGCACACATCTGTGATCTTATAACCCCTTCCATCACGCCTCGTCTATGTAACTCGCAGCCATTACACTAAGCTATATTTACACTTATGGTGAGCTCTCATTTGTGCTGGGGGGAGGGCTCAGGTGGGAATTCCAGGTGGTGGCTAAATGTACAGACAGTGAATGTACCCACATTGGGCATTTTTTTTTTCAGCTTAAATACCACAGAGTGAGCTGTAGACCAGCAGCCCGGTTAATAAAATTGTCATTTTAGGGCACTTGCCTGGATCAGTTGTTATTTTATGAAACCAGAGGTTTCATAATCAATGATGTCATATGTGCTTCAAAGACTAAGAGGGAGAAACATTCACCGACAATCTTCAGTATTAAAAGAAATCCTAGTGAAAGTACTGGAGAAAATGGAGCTGTGCCCATAGCCTTCCATCTATGTGGGGTCTGCAGCCTGAAGGTTGTTTGGAAACAAATTCATCTTCAGCCATCAAAAGTTAGAGCCTTATGCTTCTTCTCGGACACTCAAAGCATCATGGCAATTTTGGATAAATAGTTCTTTGGGGGCCTTGAGATGGGAGAAGAAAATAAATATGCTTTATGGTTTATGGTCGGAAGTGTGTACTTTCCAAGGCCTGGTGTCACCATTTAAACTCATTTAAAGGGTCCATCAAGCTCCCTATGATTTGTGTGCCCTCCCCTAATACCCATGTTCCTATGTGTGGGAGAGAGAGAGAGAGAGAGAGAGAGAGAGAGAGAGAGAGAGAGAGAGAGAGAAAACACATGCCAGAGATAAATCTTGGGTACCATGCCTCAGCCACTGTTCAGTTTTCCATTTTGTTGATACCATGTATATATACATATACACATATACATATACATCATATACATATACATACATATACATACACACACACATATATATGTATACATATAATATATATAGTGTTTTACCAGCATGTATATCTATGTACCATGTGTGTGCAGTGCCTTTGAAGACAAGAAAAAGGTGTCAAATCTCCTAGGACTGGAGTTATAAGTGGCTGTGAGCCACCCCATGGGTGCTAGGACTTGAACCTGGGTCCTCTTGAAGAGTAGTAAGTACTCTTAATTGATGAACCATCTCTCTGGCCCTAACCACCTTGTTTTGAGCAGGATCTCTTCGTGGTCTGAAGCTTGCTGATTAGTGTAGGCTGGCTGGCCAACGAACCCCAAGTATCCTCCTGCCTCTGCCTCCTCATCAGTGGGATTATAAGCATGAGCCCCATTCCTGGCTGGTTTTATTTTTCAAGATTTATTTTATGTTTAATGGTGTGTGTGTGTGTGTGTGTTCACGACTGCAGGTGTCTATAGAAACCAGAGGAGTTGGATTCCCCTGTCGCTGGAGTTACAGGCAGTTTTGAGTTGTGCAATGTAGGTGAATTGAACTTGGCTCCTCTTCTAGGGAAGTGCACCTTCTTGATGGCTTGGATCCAGCACCTGACACCTGGCTTTTTTTTTTTTTTTTTTTTTTGACATGGGTTCTTGGAATCTAAGTCAACTCCTTATCCCCCTCTGAGCCCTCTTCCCAGCCCCTATCCTGAATTCTCAACCCTTGGCTTGTGTCACTCTCAAGGGGTAAACATGTCAGCAAGACTCTGTGGTGGCAACCTTACCCTGCAGGCCTCTGTGTAGTCTGGGGACAGTGCCAAGTCTTTGCTGTTTCTGTAGACTTGCATACATGATAGTCCACTGTCCTGAACTCTTCTCCCTTCCTCCCCAGGGGTGTTTGGGTCTTCTCCCTTCCCACTAGACAAGTCTTGGAGATTGTTCTGGTTCTCCAACCTCCTCCTCAGTTCTGTCTTACCACTCTTGAGGGGAAAAAAGAAATAACTGTATTATTTTCTTTGAGAAATAATTCTGATTTTACTGTGAGCGATGAACCACGGAGTTGATCTTTCTTCGGCTGAGTTCTGCTTCTGTTTTGTTTTGATTTCAAGGGAACCTACTCTTTCTGGTCTTTCCAGATCTTAAGTGTGTTGTGGGCAATTTCATAAAAAAAAAGTATACTCCTGGGTCCCCCTCACAGGTTCTAGGCTAGGTCCTGGAATCTAGATGATCTAGGCTTTCAATTTCAGATGACCCAAATCATTGATAAAAATGTTGGGCAGCCAATCTGAGACTGACTCCACCCAAAAGTCTCAATAGTCTTCGGCCTACTTCATGCTTTCATCTCTGTACTCCATTTACCAGAATCTCCTGAGAGACCTGGCTGAAGATAGTAGCTCTTGGTTTGCTTTCTACTACTGTGATAAACACCAAGACCAAAAGCAACATGGGGAGGAGACAGTTATTTCCTACACGGCTTACCATCCATCGTTAAGAGAACCTGGAGGCATGAACCGAAGCTAAGGCCATAGATGAGCGCTACCCACTAACTCACTCCTCAGGGCTTGCATAGCCTCCTTTTCAAAAACACCTAGGACCACCTGCCTTCAGGTGGCACCACCCACAGCGGTCTGGGTCCTTCATCATCAATCACTAATCAAGAAATTGCACCACAAGCTTGCTCACAGGCCAATCTCATGGAGGCAGTTCCTTGAATGACATCCCCTACTTCCCAGAAGACCTGAGCCTGTGTTAAACTGCCAAGAAACTAACCAAAGAAGACAGCATCTTATTGAAATTCAGATTCATCACTGCCTCCAGGTCGAGCAGCCTAAAAATCTCATGGAAAGAAGATGTGAGAGGTGTTAGCCTATAGAGTGTCTCTGATTTGGAGACGTACACTGGGTTAGAAGGTGTCCCCATGGGCCTTTCCCTGGTGATGTCATGAGTGGGTTAGAGGATGGGGGTCCCTCCAGCTGGGCCAGAGCCCTGCAGATCCCCTCAGACAGTGCTAGAACAGCAACAAGCCAAGGCTCTATCAGCAGATGGGGGTGGCAAAAGTTGCCATGTTCTCTTACCACCTGTTTAGCTTGGGAAGAAAGCTCACCCTTCCTCAGATGGAAACGGGGCCCGGGGGTGGAGGGTGGGGGGTGGGGAGAAGGGGAGAGGAGGTGTAGAATGTTACCTCACAGGAGACAAGTGCTTCGAGCCTGTTAAGGCACAAGTGCATGGAGTAGTGTTATGTTTCTAGAGCAAATTGTATTCATCAACAGTAAAGATTTTTATGCCTCCCCGTTTCTGCTTCTCAAACAGCTCCCTTCATCTTCTTCTGCCATATTGGTAGAACTACCCTGTCCTCCCTTTTCACACTATAATAACCCTGAGGCAAAAAAACAGACGAGGTATTCGGAAGGAGCCATTCTGCTACAGAGTTATGTCTCCTTATTAGCTCCTACCCCCAACCCACTTTGGAAAGCCTGGAGCCAGCAAGCCAGGATGCTGTGAGGAAGGGCTCATGGATGTGGAGGCCACAGTGTTCCCGGCTTCCCGGGCAATAGCATCCCCATCCCCGCCCCCGCCCACCTCAAGCATACACTAAAGTCTGCTGTGAAGGCCGTGGGCGGGCCTCTGACAGGAAGTATTCTTTCTAGGTGCTGTGTGTGACATCCTGGCCAAACGGACACAGTGGGTCTTCGTGATTTTTTTCCTTAAAGTTCCTTTGTTCCTTGGCACTTTAGATTAGTAAGTGTAGGGCCCTGACAGGCAGCTATTCAGGGAGCGATGACATTTTTCTCAGTTTATACAAGTCATCAGTGAAGCTAAGTATGCCCTGGACTTGTAAAATACAAAGGGAGAACAGATGAATCCTGAGTCCCCTGAACTGGAAACCCTTCCCTACCCATCTCAGGTTATCTCGGGTAACTTGAGAGACTCTGGATTTTCTCCCATGCTTGAACCCACGTAGGCATAATCAGGTCTGACAGGAGGCCAAGGTTTTCTCAAGATGCCCTGGGGACTTTCCAAAAGTCTCTAGAACATGGACTCTGTGTTAGGGCTCATTGGTGTCTTCTTCATTCTCAAGCAAGCATTCATTCTCCTAGGAGATGGAATGGCTTCGGTGGTACCGCCTTGGTCCCGAGTGAAGCAAGGCGATCCCTTCCAGGAAGAGGTCCACGCTGGAGCAGTGTTAACGAGCATGGCGTGCCCTCTGCAGCTTCCTCAGGCGTGGAGACACGCCGGGAGATGGGAACACTTGCTCTTTAAGGGCTTTCTGTTTTTAAAACCATTGAAAGATCTTAGTGCAAAATCAAGCATGGAATCAGGGCCTGTGGTTTTTCAAAGCGCTTCCTGGAGGCTTTGAGTCGGATAGATTGAGACTGAACCTAATCACCTATGACGGTTACAGGTAGGCTCTGCCGTCTGGGCCAAGGCAAACTGGGCAAACTTGGTACTTTGTGTGGTACCCAAGAGGGTCAGTCTCTTTGTTGGAAACGTCGTAACAAGCTGAGCATGGGGCATACACCTTTTATTCCAGTACATGAGACACAGAGGCAAGAGGATCTATGACCAACCTGTTCTACAGAGTGAATTCCAGGCCAGTCAAGGCTGGACAGTGAGATTCTCACAAAACCCAACCAAATCCAAAACTATAATGCTGTAGCCTTGTCTCTACTCCACCCAAACTATGAGCTGTGAGGGGTCAGCGTGCTGAAATATATGTTTATATAGTACAGGGAAATCGGTATATTTGTTCACTATAAAAACCACAGATCAGGGCTGGTGAGATGGCTCAGCGGTTATGAGCACCAACTACTCTTTCGAAGGTCCTGAGTTCAAATTCTAGCAACCACATGGTGGCTCACAACCATCTGTAACAAGATCTAACACCCTCTTCCAGAGTGTCTGAAGACAGCTACAATGTACTCACATATAATAAATAAATAAATCTTTAAAAAAAACCCACAGATCAATTTGTTGAGCCTTTAGATCATTTCACTGTAAATGCTAACTCTTAACCTCATTCAAGGAAAAAAAAATTAACAAAACCAAATTATCTCCTAACTCAACTTTTCTCAGTTCCTTTGGGTAAATAAACTTTATGAATCAATTAGAGGAATCTCCAATTATTTTTTTTAAATATCAAAGAACTGGATGAAAATGGATTGTGCAGGAAATGCTGTCATTAAAAGGGCCAAGAAATGAAGGCATGCTTGATTATTGAGTAGAATATTCATAGTTTTGAATATCGATCAGCTCAGTGTGTCCCTGACATGTTTTTACGATGCAAGACAGGAACACATTATAGCTCTTTTCTCTTTGGAAAGAAAGACGAGACAAAGGCCAGGAAAAAAAAAAGAAAACACTTATCTGAGACTATTTCAGTTCCCTCGTTTTCTCCAGGGAAAAGCACACTGATTGGTTATCCATACCCAATAGTCAGCTCTGAAAATATACATATGAGTAGCTTTATACAGACTGAGCAGCTGGGATTTACGTGGGTTTTGGCATACATGTTTTTTTTTGTTGTTGTTGTTGTTTTTTTGTTTTTGTGTATGTGTGAGACAGGGTCTCACTGTGCAGCCCTGGCTGGCCTGAAACTCACAATGTAGACCAGGCTGGTCTCAAACTCACAGAGATCCACTTGGCTCTGCCTCTCAAGTGCTGGATTTAAAGGCAGAGGCCTTGTTCCCAGTTTATTATGTTTTTGATAAGGAGACTGACCCACTTGGGTTCTGTACAAAGAATGTCCACTTTTCCTTGGTTCGGATGTCAGTGTCTGCTTATAACATATGGTATTCATACATACATACATACACACACACATACACATGCATTCTCTCTCTCTCTCTCTCTCTCTCTCTCTCTCTCACACACACACACACAACACACACACACATGCAGCTCATAACAATGACTAAATGAAAAAGAGGTCAAAGAGGCCAAGGATTTAGAAGCAAGCGGGGGTATATGGGTGGGTTTGGTGGGGGAAGAAAGGGAGAAATGATGTAATTATATTAATCTCAAAAAAAGAAATAATACAGAAAAAGTAGAAACAAAAATACTCTATTTCTGCTTAACTGAATGAAATAACAGCATCTTTCCACCCCTCCCTCTGTTCCCCTGAGCTGAATTTAAAGATAACCTGGAAAGACCTCCTAAGCATTTTGCTGTCTCGTTACTGTATCTGATCCCAAGTGAGTCCCAGACCCTGCCTGTGTTTCAATCCACCGTGAACTCCTGTCTTCCAGTTCACACAAAGAAAGCTTCTATTTACAGGCACTGCCCAAGGCCCGTGGGCTTCCCGAGAGAGTGCTTTGCTAGTCGGGATCTTTCTGAACCCCTTTAGGCGGCCTCGTGTCCATGGGAGAAGAAATCAGACGTAAAGAGTCTGGAGTGGGAGGCAGATGGGGACTGTCAACACCGTCCTTAAGAAGTCTTCACCAGTTTGGCAGATCAGCGGCTTGAACATGGCCAGGACTTGCCCCTGAGCCACAGGCATCCTGGTTTTCAAGGAGGAGAGCGAAGACTACCAGTCAGAGTCTCTCTTTGAAATATGTGTGACAGACTGACTGCTGTTTCTCCCTGTCATCTTGACTCCTCTCTAGCAGTGTGTCCCTGTCTCCACCCACCTCAGTTCCGTCAGCATCTCCATTTTCTCCTCTCCAATGGTATCTTGACTGTTTTCTTCCAGATCAAAGGTAGAAGCGGCCCACTTGATGAATTGCCGTGCAGCCAAATCTTTTGCTTCCTTGACACTCACGGAGTGGAGACAAAGGGCTGTTCTTTAGAAGCCTCGAGTTGTGTGGGTTGCTGGGTGGAGAGTTCATAAGCCTGAGAGAACTGAGCCTTCCCAGCAGGGATGTGATGATCCCTAGACCCCCAACAGAAGAATAAATTTGCTACCGCTAGCACATTGTGATTGGCCATATTGGTATCTATAGGGAAATAACACGTAATCCCATTTTAAACCATATAGACCATTTGGGAAACTGGATTCGAAGTTTGAAGCCTCCGTGTATAGAAATTGTTTGGGAAGGTCCATACATTTTGAAATTGAAAGGGAGTTAAATAACAGCGATTGAGCATTTCAATGTAATCCTGCACCATTAAGACTCTTCAAAATGGCGCCATCCGATGTCTTCTTATAAGCCCTACATGGGCGTTTTTCATTGGCATTCATGAACAGGAGGTAAAATCGCTATTTGATCCCTCAGTCATATTAGCCATGTTGTAGGTGTCCCATAGACTTGTAGAGATGGTGGTCACTGCAGGGACTGTTCATATAGGACATCTATCATGTCTCTGCTGCTCAACCTTACAGTCTGTAAGCCGGATAACGTAGAAGAGGCCCGGGTGTGTTTCACAGTATAAAGACAGATCTCAAAAGAACTTGCAAAAACAGAAAACATTTAACAGAAACCACACACACCAATCTACAGTTTAGCTGATCCAAATATATATGGTTTGAGAAATGGGTTGAGATGTTGAACACAAATGAAAAAAAAAAAACCATTGATATTGTGGAGTATTTCTAATAGAAGAATAACCCATTGCTGATGTATACCATGGTCATGTAAATCTTCTATTTATCAAAACTGAAATGTAGAGGTCATCATGTCCAAGATTTGGGTAGGTCTCTTCCAAGTGCGTATGCTTTTTTTTTTTTTTTTTTTTGACATTGCAACCTGACCTTGTCACCTACAAAGCTCACACTCAAGAACTACAGAATCAAATGGCAACAAAAGTCACAACCACCCTCCCCTGGAAACAAACCCTTCTCACAGTTTAAGGTAAATGTACAGTTTTATGCTGGGTAGCCTTCAGAGATATCCTGGGACACATCAGTCTTTGTCGCCTTAGATTGAAACCGGTAATTTCCCTCAGTCTGAGCAGATTCTACCACACCTCTTTCCAAAACTCACTCATGCTCCAGATCTTGGCCGTTGCTCAGGAAACAGCCACATTGAAAAGAAGCTGGCTGCTCTACCCATGTCACCATCACAAAGACTCAAACTAAGAGAGTTGATTCAAGTGCTGTGACTTGCAGCAGACTGGTTCTGCCCAGCTTGGTGGCAATGTCAGAGATCCAGTGCTTCTCAAAGTCATAACACTGGGTTCTTTTGAGTAGTTTGTGGTAACCACTGCACTGTGACTCCCTGAGTCATTGATAAGCTCCCCCCCACAGGCCCCCACCCCACCCCAAATTATTTTACTTATCAATTCTATTGGCACTGACCTCTTGAATTTATAAAGCTACTTGAGAAAGAAGGTTGGGAAATGATCCACAAATAAGCAAAACTAAACACCAGCCACATACACATCAAGGCCTAGGTCCAGACTTTCATGTACGTGCTGGCAGCTCTGTTTTGGATCCCTCTCCCAGGCTTCTTGGTAAAATGGAGATTTGGGGCTCTAGATGTTCTGATAGACTCACAGTTTCTGTGCTGAGCCCTGAGGTGCTTTTACTCTCTTGTTTGATGATGACTAAAGAGAGAGTTAAGCCCAGAGAATAAACCCAATGGGCTTGAGTCTGAGTCTTCACCAGTAGAAGTTAGAACTTGGAATGGCCATGTTCTGCGGCAGATGGGAAGGTGGCTTCTCCTCTGTTACTGCATTGATTAGTGTTTCTTGCAATAGAAGGGCTGTCCCCGAGAGCTTCCTCTCACATTCCTGGGATGTGAATTTACATGTCTGGTGTCTGCTTTCGGAGCACAGTCGAAACTTGCTTGCTGTCTTCTTTATCTCACCATCACCGACAACAGCTATACAAGGGAAAAGAACAGTGCTGTGCAGCCTTCCTTGGAGATGAAGGATGACCACATTCAGCTCTTCCTTCTTACAAGAGAGGAGACCAAGGTCCAGGACAGGGCTGCACCTGTGGGGAATGCATGGCTTTCTGAGTTAGAGGCAGAGGGACAAACGACTGGGTTCCTGCTTCTGGGAAGTGAGATTTCCTCCACCACACTGGTCTGTTCTGTGTCCTACAACCTAGCTCATCTGCTAAGAGACGATAGAAAAATAAACACAAAGCTAAACCTTTAGGTACAAAGCCAGAGTCCATCCTAGACTCTGAGATGGCTTCTAAGTGGAGAGTCTGAGAACCTTCTGAGTTTAAGAGAACGGAATGCTTATCTTTGTGTCCACAAAGAAGAAATATGAAAAGCACTTGGTCTAAACAGCCATACCACAGAGCTATTAGAGCATCTGAAGCCAAAATCCTTAAGGTCAGGAGCCCACCTTTGACACTTGTAAGTTTTATTTATCCAAATTAGGCAAACCCTTTAATTGCTCCACGCCTTGATTTACCCACCTGTGATTACAATGATGACAGTATCTTCCTCAGCTGAATCAGTAGGTTGTGAAGTACTCATAGCTGGCATAGAACAAGCAAGACTTAATCATTTCATTTATCTGGCTAAATCCGATCACCGTTTCCTAGAGTTATTTGTTATTTGCTATGTAACATGTTGCAAAGAACAATGCATGGGGAAACAAGATGTCATTCGATTGTGGGTTTCTTTGTTCCCACTGAAGGAGCAGAGTACTGTCCCACACAGAAACCCGGGTCCATCTGCTGGTTCAGGATGAACAGGAAGCACAGAGGGGTCTATCATCCCAATGGGACTCCAGTAGATCTTCTGTCCCCACAGTGTCACAGTACTGTCAGCACAACACCATATAGCCGGGCATCACTTGGGAAGTAGAGAAGTCACCACAGTGAGAAGGTCTCAGGTAGAAATATGAATAAATATGAAATATTATTAGTTGTTGGAAAGCCCCTAAGTTAAAGCATTCAAACGGAAGGAGGAAAACTGCCCGGGTCTTTTCTGAGCTGTATTGTACTTCCTTCTATCCTGTTTCCAAGCCTGTCTAATGATTGATAGGAGTAGTTCAGTTGTGCCTGATGATGGTGGGACTTATGCTAGAATGTCCAAGGTCCTCCTTAGTTGAGTGGGATATCTTCAAATCTCTTGAGGGCTGGGACTCCCTATCTGAGAATTAGATGACTGAGTGAAATTAAGTATCCAGTTGACATCCTAAAAGACCTACTTTCTTAGCCAAGTTTCTATGACCCATCTCCTTTTTCAAAGTGGTATGTACTGGTTCCCCCCCTACTTACCCCCCACCCCCGTTCCACTTTCCCTCCCAGGTCCCTTCCTCCCTCCTTCCCCACTTGTGATTTCTTTCTTCTCTCTCCCAAGTGGAACTGAGGCATCCTCACTTGGGCACTTCAGCTTGTTGACCTTTTTGAGGGAGGGACCTTAGATGAAATGTGCGACAGTAGGGAGAGGGAACTTATAGAACCCACCTCCAGCAGGAAGACAGGGCATCAAGTAAGGGATGGGGTTGCCATCCCACAGTCACATCTCTGTCCCATAATTGTTCCTGTCTGGAAGAATTACAGGGATGGAAATGGAGAGGAGCCTGAGGAAAAAAAGGTCCAGCGATAGGCCCAAAGTGGGATCCAGCTCAAGGGGAGGTCCCAAGGCCTGACACTATTACTGAGGCTATGGAGTGCTCACAAAAAGGGATCTATCATGACTGCCCTCTGAAAGACCCAACAAGCAGCTGAAAGAGTCAGATGCAGATATTTGCACCCAACCAATGGACAGAAACAGCTGACCCCCTGTTGTTGAATTAGGGAAGGCTGAAAGAAGTTGAGGAGAAGGATGATCCTATAGGAGGACCAGCAGTTTCAATCTGGATCCCTGAGATCTCCCAAACACTGGACCACCAAACAGACAGCATACATCAGCTGATATGAGGCCCCCAACACACATCCAGTAGAGGACTGCCAGGTCTGTGTTCATTCAGAGATGATAACCCTCAACAGACTGGAGGCCCCAGGGAGTTTAGAGGTCAAGTGGGGTGGGGGGTGGGGACATCCATGTGCAGACAGGGGAGGGTGGAGAGGAGGTGTGGGATGTGGAACAGTCGGAGGGTGGATGGGGGGGTGCTGGGAATGGAGTATAGAGTGTAAAAAATAAATTTATTAAAAAAAAGGATATTGTGTGACAAAGGTACAATTAGAAGAAGAATAAGGATTAGGGGTAGAGCTTAATGGTAGAACATTTGCCTCGAACACTCAAGGACATGTTCTCACTCAAAAGCCAATAAGCAGTGAATTCAGCAAAGCAAATAAAGAAACCAATACCATGGACATACCACCGGACCATAAAGTTAGAATATGTCAATATCACCTAATGAAGGCCTAGACTCCCAGTTCTTTGACAAGTGGTATGTACAGTACACATACATGCTATATACTATGATATATTTATATATGTATTTACTGCTTTTAGTATTGGCCAAATATTATATATACATATATATGTGGACATATATATATACACACATATATATACATGAATATATGATATATACACACATGTATAACATATATGTGTACATACATATGTATATTCATGTATACACACACACATCACACACATATACTTGTACACATAAAGTAAATTGCTTATAGATGTTAGGCAGTTTGGCTAAGCATATGCAGTTTCCAAAATCAGCCTTGAGTTTGAAAGCTGGTTTCTCTAAAGTCCACATTCCAGATTACTCCCTCTCAGTGCTTAATCTCTTAAAAGCTTTGCTTTTCTCTACAACCTTTCATTAGAGATCTGAGAGTATGACTAGCAGGCCATAAGAGCCAAGGCAGAAGGGGCTGGAGAGGTGGCTCAGCGGTTAAGAGCACCAGCTGCTCTTCCAGAGGTCCCAGGTTCAGTTCCCAGCACCCACACAGCAGCTCACAACTGTCTGTAACTCCCGTTCCAGGGGATCTGGTACTCTCATGCATGCAGGCTAAACTCCAATTCATATAAAAATAAATACATTTCAACAACAACAACAAAATGGCCACTGAGATTTAGCATACAGAGACTGGCGTGGCTGATGGGCTGAGGTTGCTAGAGACATCCTCACTGTGTGCAGATCTCTGTTCCAATGTGTCATCATGCTTGCTGATTGGCTGCATATGGAGTGCTCACACCTGAAAATGGACAGAAGCCATAAATCACACCTCCCTCCTCTTTGGCTCCCTGAAAGTGGATTTACCAGAATTCTAGCAAGCATCTAGGCCCTGGGACAAAACCCTTAGTGTGGGAGGGAATGTTGAGAGTGTTCCAGAAGTTTGGAGTTTCTCAAAGTGAGGCACTGGGGAGGTCATTAAAGCTGCTGCATCCTAGCTCCTGCTTCCAGAGAGTTCTGCTCCGGGTGACCTGCGGACTGGCCTAGAGACGTGGCATGCCCGAGTGATTCGGATGCATACTAAAACCTGAGAACACTCCCATGGCTCCTAAATGTCCATGACATACAATGTTAAAATGCAGATTCTGATGGAGCTAGGACCTGAGATCCTGCATTGCTCACAGCCTTCCTGGTGATGTTAGTAACTCTGGAACACAGACACACCTTTTGTAAGAAGACTGGCATCCGACCCTCTCATCTTCTAGATGAGAGGCTTCCAAGGTCCAGAGACAAACAACTTATCTGTTTCCAGGATGCCAAGGGAGGGGCAAAGGACTGAAAACCATTTAGTCACCATTTAGTCTATGCAACAGTAAGATCAGCTCTGTGTTTTAAATGTCTTTTGCATGAGGAAGGCTCAGCTCCAATTAGTCATGTACAGAGTCTGGTCTCAGACTGCTCACCTGCTAGGGGAGGACCTTGGTGTTTTGTCCCAGAAGTAAATAAAGGTAGAAGGAAGAAAGATGCTGGGATAAAGTGATAAGCCAGCAGAGTGGCAACCAGAGGTTGACCTTGCCTGCTTGGGACGGCCTGGGACAAGTGGACTCTTGGATTCTTGCAGCTCCGGTTTTCCCTAGTCACAGAGCCTCAAAGCACACCTCAAGTTAGGAATCTAGGAAGTACATACATGCAGGCTCTTGTTTAGAACCAAGACTGTGCCCTGATGGCCTGGGCACTGTTTTGCTCATAGACTTTATTTTTAAGCAAGCAAAAGTCTATTTTTATAAACTTGATTCTGTGTGAATAAAATTCATATTTGGGTCCAATTTTACATTAATAGAGAGGTTGCAAAACTAAGACAGGAAGTCCCTATATAACCCTCACCTTTCCCACGTTTTCATAAAAGCCAAGAAATGAAAAATGATATATTACTTTAATTAAACTCTAAGCTTTGCTTGAATCTTATAAATCTTCTATTCATTTTTGGAGAGGATTCAGAGAGAACACAAGTGTTACATTGCCAGCCTGGTCTACAGAGTGAGTTCCAGGACAGCCAGGACTACACAGAGAAACCCTGTCTCTAAAAACAAACAAACAACAAAAAGATTATGTACTGGACACACACACATGCCTTACTTCTTACTTGGAATACCATCTCTCCCTTCCTTGAAGGATTCTTGGGACAGTCACATGCTCCTGTGTGCAACCATCCTGAAATGACCAGGAAGAGTTCCCACGCAGTCTCTCCTCCTTCCAGCCCCTCCTGCCCAACTCCTTCTATTTCAGACATCTGTTAAACTTCGATGTTTCTAGCATCTCTTGCTGACTGTATTAGTCAGAAATTTTTGTAGCCATGACAGATCACATGAACAAGACAACTTACAGGGAGGCGAGATGTATTCTAGCTCATGGGTTTAGGGCTGATAGTCCAAGGTTAGCTGGATCCATCAGTTTGGGTTTGAGGAGAGATTAAAATATCATGTTGCTGCTCATGGATTGGCAGGATCAACATTTTAAAAATGGCTATCTTGCCAAAAGCAATCTACAGATTCAATGCAATCCCCATCAAAATTCCAACTCAATTCTTCAACGAATTAGAAAGTGCAATCTGCAAATTCATCTGGAATAACAAAAAACCTAGGATAGCAAAAACTCTTCTCAGGGATAAAAGAACCTCTGGTGGAATCACCATGCCAGACCTAAAGCTTTACTACAGAGCAATTGTGATAAAAACTGCATGGTACTGGTATAGTGACAGACAAATAGACCAATGGAATAGAATTGAAGACCCAGAAATGAACCCACACACCTACGGTCACTTGATCTTCGACAAGGGAGCTAAAAACATCCAGTGGAAGAAAGACAGCATTTTCAACAAATGGTGCTGGCACAACTGGTTGTTATCATGTAGAAGAATGCGAATCGATCCATTCCTATCTCCTTGTACTAAGGTCAAGTCTAAGTGGATCAAGGAACTTCACATAAAACCAGAGACACTGAAACTTATAGAGGAGAAAGTGGGGAAAAGCCTTGAAGATATGGGCACAGGGGAAAAATTCTTGAATAGAACAGCAATGGCTTGTGCTGTAAGATCGAGAATTGACAAGTGGGACCTCATGAAACTGCAAAGCTTCTGCAAGGCAAAAGACACCATCAATAAGACAAAAAAACCACCAACAGATTGGGAAAGGATCTTTACCTATCCTAAATCAGATAAGGGTCTAATATCCAATATATATAAGGAACTCAAGAAGGTGGACTCCAGAAAGTCAAATAACCCCATTAAAAATGGGGCTCAGAATTGAACAAAGAATTCTCACCTGAAGAATACCAAATGGCAGAGAAGCACCTGAAAAAATGTTCAACATCCTTAATCATCAGGGAAATGCAAATCAAAACAACCCTGAGATTCCACCTCACACCAGTCAGAATGGCTAAGATCAAAAATTCAGGTGACAGCAGATGCTGGCGGGGATGTGGAGAAAGAGGAACACTCCTCCATTGTTGGTGGGATTGCAAGCTTGTACAACCACTCTGGAAATCAGTCTGGCGGTTCCTCAGAAAATTGGACATAGTACTACCGGAGGATCCAGCAATACCTCTTCTGGGCATATATCCAGAAGATGTCCCAACCGGTAAGAAGGACACATGCTCCACTATGTTCATAGCAGCCCTATTTATAATAGCCAGAAGCTGGAAAGAACCCAGATGTCCCTCAACAGAGGAATGGATACAGAAATTATGGTACATTTACACAATGGAGTACTACTCAGCTATTAAAAAGAATGAATTTATGAAATTCCTAGCCAAATGGATGGACCTGGAGGGCATCATCTTGAGTGAGGTAACACAATCACAAATGAACTCACACAATATGTATTCACTGATAAGTGGATATTAGCCCAAAACTTAGGATACCCAAGATATAAGATACAATTTGCTAAACGCATGAAACTCAAGAAGAATGAAGACCAAAATGTGGACACTGTGCCCCTTCTTAGAATTGGGAACAAAACACCCAGGGAAGGAGTTACAGAGACAAAGTTCGGAGCTGTGATGAAAGGATGGACCATCTAGAGACTGCCGTATCCAGGGATCCATCCCATAATCAGCTTCTAAACGCTGACACCATTGCATACACTAGCAAGATTTTGCTGAAAGGACCCAAAGATAGCTGTCTCTTGTGAGACTATGCAGGGGCCTAGCAAACACAGGAGTGGATGCTCACAGTCAGCTATTGGATGGATCACAGGGCTCCCAATGGAGAAGCTAGAGAAAGTACCCAAGGAGCTAAAGGGATCTGCAACCCTATTGTTGGAACAACATGATGAACTAACCAGTACCCCGGAGCTCTTGTCTCTAGCTGCATATGTATCGAAAGATGGCCTAGTTGGCCATCACTGGAAAGAGAGGCCCATTGGACTTGCAAACTTTATATGCCCCAATATAGGGGAATGCCAGGGCCAAAAGAATGGGAATGGGAGGGTAGGGAAGTGGGGGGCGGTATGGGGGACTTTTGGGATAGCATTGGAAATGTAATTGAGGAAAATATGTAATAAAAAAAAGTGAAAAAAAAAAAAGAAAATGTTTCACTGAGTCATGGCAGTTGGTGACAAATAAAAAAAAAAAATATCATGTGGCTGGAGTATATAGCAGGTGCTCTCCTCCTGGTGACCAGAAGGAAGGGATTGGGGAGGCAAAGGAGGAGGGGATGGGGAGGGGGAAGGGAGGGGAGGGGAAGGGAGGGGGAGGGGGAGGGGAGGGGAAGGGAGGGGGAGGGGAGCATGGGGAGAGGGAGAGGGATCTGATACAAGATACAGGCTCCCAGGGGCTGGAGTAAAGGCTTAACATTAAGAGGAATTGATTTTAGAGGACTCAGGTTCAGGTCCCAGCATCCACATGGTGGCTCACAACCTCCTGTAATTCCAGTTCCAAAGGCTCTGATGCCCCTACCTGATCTTCACGGGTGTTAGGCACACACATGGTGTCCATGTGCACACAGAGACCAAACACTCATACTCACAAAACAAGTAAGTAAGAAGCCTTAATCCCCAAAGACACACTTTCCAGTGATGCACTTGCTCTAATGTGGTCCCACCCTCGAAGGTTTCTATCCTCTCCCAATATTGCCATCAGAGTATGAGCCCATCAGAGGACTAACCCACCAATTAGATCAGGTACCTCTCAATGACTGACTGGAAAGTCATTTAACACATGCCGCTTGGGACATGAGAGACAGTTCAGATCCGAACCGGAATACCCACCTTGTGGGGAGTGGAACCTTCTCTTAGTTTCTGTGGGAACTGCACCACTTGTCTGAACAGGGCTGTTTCATTTGTCTCTGCCCCAGGAGCAGCTCATCCAACATTTACTGAATGATCCAGTGGCCTGTCAACCAAAGGGTGACTGACAGCCAACTGACCAAGTATCAAGAACCAGCTTAGGCTAGGCTCTGGTTCGACCTAAATAGTGGTGCCGGACAGATTGGCCATCTCTGTGCTTCCTTCCAGGAGTGTCCAACCTTTGGGCTTCTCTGGGACACATTGGAGAAAGAACTGTCCAAGGCCACACATTAAATCCAAAGGTGTTCAATTTGAAGGGTGGGGATTGCAGGAACATACATATGTTTCTTTTGCTTGATGGTGCAATGTGAAGTATATCCTGGATCACGTGCGATCTGTGGACCAGAGGGTACACACCCCTGGTAGAAGGTGTTCTGGGATAATCAAATGAACTCACATCCTAAGACATTTGGCAAATGGTAAACAATCAATAAACACTAGCACCAGACAGCTCTTAGTGATGAAGCACTAAGCCGGGCTGGCAATGATTCCTAGTGCATAGGCTATACAAAGATGCTCCATTTCATAAAGGGAAACCCAAAGCAAGAGTGGGGCTATGCCTCTCTGCTTCTTTCTTCGTTCCTTGTTCTTCCTTTCCTGGGGTGGCAGCTAGTTGGGACAGATGAGGTCTGTCAGACACATGTGAAGGGGGCTGGTCTAAGAGCTAAACTTAGAGCACAGAAGCAGGCCCTCTGTGTGCCAAAAGGTAAGCTTGAGGTATAGAAACAGGCCCACTGTGTGCCAAAAGGTAACCTTGGGGTGCAGAAGCAGGACCTATTCTATGAGCACCCAATCCACCCACTAGTTAGAGACCCCTGTGTGTGACTTCTGGGCTGTTGTGTCTTGGGGAAAGAGTGTGACTAGCTCTAGTTTTCTGTGTGTTTACCTCAATGGGCTTGTAATTAATATTGTAGAATAGGGTCTCATTAAATCAGACTCATTATGACTGTCCAGATTCTGGAGCTCAAAAGAAAAGGATTTTCCTGTTCCAGACGCCTGATGGATCGTCCTAATCAAGCAGGCAGTTCTCTTCTGTTGAAGATTGTCTTACAAATGGAGATGAGATTTATTCTGACCTGTGCTGTTACAGTGAAGGATGTGGCTGCTGCCGACAGGCATTATAGGTCTCTGTCAAGTCAGCAGCTCCCTTTCCAAGGCACACAGAACACAAGGATTTGTAAGATGCTGTGCTTGCAGCAGCTGGAAAGTCCACTGGCTTCATTCCCAACTTTGGCTCAGAATTGAGTCTTCCTTCTTGGGTTAGGGAAATGGCTCTGTCGAGTGCTGGCCTTACTCTATTCTCAGACTGAAAAAAAAAAGACCCTGGGGTTTAGAGATGGAAGTGTAGAGAGAAGATTAATGGTGTAACAGGCAGGTGAGACACACACTTCGGAGGTCCCTGGCAGAAGGAAGCAAGGAGAAAGATGAACATGCATCAAAGCTGAGGGGCAATCATCCTAGTAATGTGTATGTGTGTTGATTTGTTTGTTTATTATTGTTCAGTTCTGGGGAATAAATCTGAGTCCTACTGTGTTCTAAGTGAGCACTTTCCAACTGACTCTTACCCTCAGCTCAACACTAGACCTTTAAGCCTTTATTCTTTGAGCTTTGTATGATATCATCCATCCATCCATCCATCCATCCATCCATCCATCCATCCATCCATCTACCCATCCAAACTACCTCTGGCAAGTGTTCATCAAGTAACTATTAGATATTTGTGCACTGTTCTATGAATCGAGACCCTAGGAAGCAAGGCATCCCTGCCCTGGGAATCCTCCGTCCACTAGAATACGTCTGGGGATTCCCAGTGATTCCTTCCAAGTCTCTGATCACTTGTCCATTGGACTCCAGGGTCACATCTAAGCATGTCTAAAGAACCCTTCCCTCAGTTCCCTAGCCCCACCACCCCCTAAAAGCTCACTTTGTATAACAGAATCTTCTTCCGTGTCCCAGAACCCAACAAGAATGAGGAATAAAGAGAAAAACCAGCCCACATTCACAGTTTGAGTTTTTACATTGCATCCCTGCAGCCACGTTGATCTGCAGGAGACTATGCTTTTCTCACACGCTCCTTACAGTAAGCTTTTCAAGGATGTGGAAAACTCTTCTCTCCTCAGAGATCCCAGGGAACTCCACATGGTGGGAGCTAGCAGCCATGGCTGCAGATGTCTGTTGGGCAATCGCTCTCATTTACTACCATGCAGTATTGCCAATATTCTTGATCACCAGTGCACTCTTGACTGACCTTCTCATGTATTCTGACCATATCTTCCTAAGAACATGTTTTCAGTGAAACTTCCTTAGGCAAGTAATACACAAATGTTTACAAAAGAACCAGATCTACTTCAACTATTCAAATGAAAATTAATGATGCAACCCTCTGATAGACTCATCCCTGTTTCTTCCCATCTCTGAGAGAGAGAGATAGACAGAAACAGAGAGAGAGAGAGAGAGAGAGAGAGAGAGAGAGAGAGAGAGAGAGAGAGAGAGAGAGGGAGAGGGAGAGGGAGAGGGAGAGGGAGAGGGAGAGGGAGAGAGAGAGAGAGACTATACACAGTATATGTGTGGTAGTCAGAAGACAACTTCTAGAACTTGATTCTCTCTTCTACCTTGTCATTTCTAAGAACTAAACAGAGGTCATCAGATTTAGCAACAGGCACCTATACCCACTGAGACATCCAGCCAGCCCATACATCATAGTTTGTATATGTATATATGTGTGTGTGTACCCGTGTATGTGAACGTGTACACACACATACATACGTACGTACATACATACATACATACATATATGAGTTTTATTTCATTACATGTACCAATTCATGTTTTGGTTTCTTTGCTCAATACATACTTGTGATCTGCTAGGAACCGGCATACAGAAGCCCCGGTTAGTTCTGTTGAATTCCAATCATCTCCTCTGGGTCAGTGTGCTCAATTTTATTGGCTTTTCTTCTTGAGATGGATACCTAAGCCATTTCCTTTTTTTTTTCTTGTTCAGATAATGCTTTAGAGAGAACCAGGCACATATGTCACAAGACCTTCAAAACCCTGAGAGGCAGAGTGGAGAATTTTATGTTTTTTAATGCCCTGTTTCCCTTAGCATAGGTCCTGTGTAAGACAGACCATCAATTCATACATTAATGCATACCAGTTGCAACAACTGTGTGTATAACCAGTTGGTCATTAGGTTTTCAAAAGATGCTGTGTGGGCAACAGCTGTCTGGGTGACAAGGTCCAGTCCATTTGGTATCTCGAAAGGGGCCTGTTCTCTTCCCTAAGAGGGCACTAAGAGTTGTTCTTCTACACACGAGAGAGGGAGTTCCTGGGAGCAGTGGGTAGGCATGATGGACCATACCCCACACCTGTCAGCTGGCATAACTGCCTTGATCTTCCCATCAACTTTTGTTTGTTCCCATGAGGCCTTTGGAGCTAGTTCTGGATTGCTTTAGGAGTGTCTAGGTCTTAGGAGCAAACAGGATTGAAGCTAGGCTTTTAGTGGTATCAGAACCTCACTCTGACCCAGGACAGCATTGGATAAGGGCTGCCACTTACCTCTCTCCCAGATCAATATTACAGAAGAGACACCCCTAGGGCCCCTAAAGGGCCAGGGGTATTCATTGAAAGCTCTCTATAGCCCCTCACTTCATCTCTCAAGCCTTCCAAAAGGGCACATGGCTGCTTCCCCAGGTTCTGATGCTCAAGAGTCATGGAGTCTGTGCTGATGGAGTGCCTAAGGGCACAGCCCCAGTTCAGACAGTAGCAGGCCTGGAGGTTTTCATCCCCTACACTTGGAGTATGGGATGTGCAGAGAATTCATTTCCAGAAAGCTGGAAGACATTCCTGGGGACTGAGGGCCGAGTTCCCATGAGGTCATCATAGGTGTATGTGTGTGTGTGTGTGTGTGTGTGTGTGTGTGTGTGTGTGTGTGTGTGTGTGTGAAGGCTCCTGAAGCACAATTGCTTAGAGACTGTAGGAGCCCTAAGGTGGTCCTTGGGCTACAGCTTCACTCCTCTGCCTGTGGAGGGACTTGCTTACCAAGCCTCTTTATGCCTCCTACCCATGTTGCGCCCTCCCCTTCTTTCTGTCCTGTCCCCATTCAAGCCGTTCTGGGACCACCAGCCTGGCCTTTCATCTGGTGACCCTGTCTCTCTGTCTCTCTCCAATATCTTCCAGCTGCAGAGTTCTTTGATCCATTTTTATTTTATATAATAGTGTATTCATTCCCACGACTGTGTGCATGTCACACATGCTGAGCTGGAGGCTTGGCATGACCTGTGTCTTTTAGTAGTAAGGACCTTTCTAAAAACAAAACATGAACATGTACAAAATATACATGACCATAAGTTTGCCATTTTGATTTTTCTACGTGTGCAGTTCAATGACACTAAGATTCTTCCTAGCAGGGAACCATTAAACTATTTCCACATTCCTTTCTCTCTCACAGACAAGAAATGAAATGGTAACTCCCTATGACTCTTGTCCCAACCACCAATACTGTTTGTTCTACTTTCAGTTTCTGGCAGCTTGTCTGTCACTCTAAGCCTCTCATATTAATGGCATCAGATAATTCTGGTCTCTTTGTGACTGATTTGTAAGTCCTTTCCTGGTCTCTGGGGACACCTGCACACATATGCACATACCCACACACAGCTGCTTGCACACACATGCACATGCACACACACATATCAATAAAAATAAAATAAAAAATTTAAATGTGTTAAGTTGGGATTGGTGTGTGTGTGTGTATGTGTGTGTGTGCATGCGTGCACGTGCATGTGCACATGCAAGAGCATGCATTCTGGTTCACTGAATATTCTGCTGTGTGAGTTTTACAATGACAAATCTCTTCTGCCTTCCATTGCCTTCAACAACTATTTTGGCAAGTTTATGTCTTAAAGAACAAGAATGAATTTAGCTGTAGTAAATGGGTAGTGGGCCTTCAGGTAGTGAGAGCCATGTGGGCCTATAAAGAGAATGAAAGACAGAGAGAGAGAGAGAGAGAGAGAGAGAGAGAGAGAGAGAGAGAGAGAGAGAGAGAGAGAGAAGAAAAGAGACTATCCTAACACACCTGGCAACACCCAACTAGTTTAGCTTTTCTTCTGGTTGCATTTATAAAGTATTCTGACAAGAGCATCTTAAGGGTTAATTTGGCTCACAGCTCAGGTATGTCACAGTGGCAGAAACTTGAGGCGCTGCCCTTACTTCATACACGGTCAGAAAGCAGGTGGCGACAAGTGCTTACTTTCTCCTTTTCACACAGTCCAATGTACTAGCCAAAGGAATGGTGCCACCCACAGTGGGCAGGATGTCTGTCAAGTTGACATCTGAGATTTCCCACCACAGAGACACTCTCCTCTCCTCACTGTTTCCAGCCAAACAACAAGAAGCATAGTTCTCTCATAGGGTAGATGCCTAAACTGAGGCTTGAGGTGACTATGGCAAAACAGAAAGTTGGGAAAGGAAGAGAGTTTCTCAAGGGAAGGGAAGAAACAACAGTGGCCAAGGCCCTGATCTTGCTTTGGTAGACTTCACAGAGAAGGAGTGATGTTGCAGCTGCCTCTGTCTTGCTGTTTTTATTCAGTATTTATTTTATGTATGCACCTTTTGTGCAGCACTTGGCAGGTCCCTTTGTTTCAACTTATAAGCCTAAACTGAAAGAATTATTTTAAATTAAGATGTCACCGGACCTGTGAAATGGCTCCCTGGGTGAGATCACCTGCTGCCAAATCTGATGACCTAAGATTGATCCCCAGAGCCCATGTAGTAAAAGGAGAGAGCTGGCTCTCACATACTGTCCTCTGCTGTGACACACACACACACACACACACACACACACACACATATAACAATACACCTTCACTCTTGCTTACTCCAAATTTTTCAAGGTCTGGCTTGCACTCTTTCCCAGGACCACCTTAATCCTTAACACAGTCTCCCACAGGAGGTTTTGGCCAGTGCGAATGTCATATTTCAATATCCATTTTGCCCTCCATGCTCTTCTGGATTTCTGAAGGATGACCTCCCTTCTTCTTCATCTTTCCTTTTCAAACTCCATCCTTTATTGCATTCCCATCTGTCTGTCTGCTTGCCTGCCTGTCTGCCTGCCTGTCTGCCTGCCTGTCTGCCTGCCTGTCTGTCTACCTGCCTGCCTGTCTGCCTGCCTGTCTCTCTGTCTCTGTGTGTCTCGCTGGCACTCTTTCTCATTCAGTCAGGGGTCTTGCTATGTAGCCAAGGCTCATCTTTTCTTTATAAACTCCATCCTTTATAGTGCTGTCTGTCTGTCTGTCTGTCTTTGTGTCTCTCTGGTTCTGTCTCTCATCACTGAGATGGGGATCTTGTTATGCAGTCAAGGCTGACCTAGAACTCATGGTGATCCTTTGTCCTGGAGAGATTACAGATGCAAGACACCATGCCCAGCTTGATCCATCCTTCAAGGATAAGTAGTCCCATCCACCCTCCCTTCCTCAGGCCTGGGCCTTGACCTTGAACTCTGGCTACAAATGCTTTCACCATTGTCTTTGTCCAGGAATGACTTACACCCATATGTCTCCATTGATAATTTTTAAACTCTGAAAGTGTACTGTGTTTTGAAACCTGACACGGAATCTAGGTTGTGTAGTGACAAGAAAGTGTTTATCCAAGGAGAGGAGCGATTTCACAAACACCAGCATCATCTCAGAGAGAACAGGAAGCCTCAGATGAACCACAACAATCGTATGGATCCTGGCTGCCAAGTGTGCGCTAAGTGACACTGGGAACAGAGCAGGGTTCTCCCACAGATGCGTTTCTTGGGGTTTGGGTTGTTTTTCCACGTGATGTACTATGCTCCGAGCAGTTCCTCCGAAACTGCCTTCTGTTTGTTCACAGCATCTTCAGATATTCTGGAAGTAAACACCCCTGGCAGTCAGCACAGCATGTGAGCAGATGGGAAGGCAGGCATCTGCTTGCTGCTTGGCTGTGGGAGCCTCGCCTTTATTCACGAAAGGGATCCGCTTAATAGATTCGCTCAAAGCCAGCAGGTGTAGTGGGGGAGAGAGAGGACATTATGTAAGATACAAGCTGAATATTCAAAAACTCCAGCTCATGGTCAGATAGAGCTTCTAAAGTGACAGAGAAGGCCTATTTTGTAAGAATAATTTTTGGGGAAAAAGAAAGGGGAAAATGTTTTTTTTTTAAAGACCTGGGCTCCCCATCCTGAGCCCAGGATAGACTCAGGCTAGATATATAGCCCAGACCAAACTGACGAATCTCTTGCCTCAGCATCTAAAGTACTGGGACTCCTTATAGGTGTGCTCCTTGGAAGTTTTGTTCATCACCTGACTGTTACATCACTAGATCCTTCAAGGAAGCTCAGTCTTCCAGAAGGTTCTGTGTTAGGATGAGGCTCGTGGAAACAGGACTAGTGTGTATGGCCATTAGAATTCATGTAAGTAAAACGTGATCTTTTAAAAACAAACCACGGACTCTCACATAGATGCTGAGAAGTGAATGGATCTTCAACGCTACAAAAGAAAAGAAACACACCTGAGCGAGCAGCCTCCCCCTCAGTTCCACTGAGCGAGCAGCCTCCCCCTCAGTTCCACCACACCCCTGCTATGCTACCCCTCACATTCTCTCTGAACCATCACACCCTGGACAGATGACCCCTCTACCCACTTAGTGGCACACAATGCCTTGACTATTGGCTGTTGGTTTATACTATTCTTATTGTATAAATGGATCCTGTAGGGTTTGTTGTTGTTGGTTGGTTGGTTGGTTGGTTGTTTTAAGGCATGAAATTACCAAGTACAAACTGAACAAGAAACATTTGGAAATTCAATCATCCAGCAGCAAGTCTAGGGAAGCAGTGGACAAGGACTAGAAAGCATGCCTGCCATGTCTATGGGGAGTCACCAAGATGCTATTGTTGGAAATTTAGAACCCGTGGTGGCAACCGCGCTGGCACAAGCTGTCAAACCACTAATTTTTTTTTTTTAATTTTTTTGACTCAGTGGATGACTCATTTACTCTCTCCTCGCAGGCTGACGAGGCAGGATGCAGAAGCCCATTTGGGCTTAGCACGTGGATGGAAAAAAAAAAAAAAAGCAAATTCCCAAGCTTCAAAATGCTGTCACTGACCAAGTGGGCTGGAAGCTGGCTGTGCTCGCTCAGTTTAGTGAGAGCATCCTTCCCCATTCACGAAGCTCATATAGGTTACAGAGCTGAAGGTGTGCCCCTCTCCCATCCTTGAGGGGATTAAATCAGACTTTGTTTAGCCCACCTAGGGTGGAATCTTCTGGCCTAGGAGAAGTCTATTGTCTTGCCACATCTGCAGCTTCCTGCAGAGCAGATGAGCTTGTTTTCCTGACAAAGATTCTGGCAAAGTAGAGGCTGGGTTTCCCCCCTTTAAATTCAGACTTAAGAATTCAACCATTGGACCTTGATCAGAAACTTTGTCTTCAGTCTCATTCCTTTCTCATTCTTCCTTCCCATCCATTCCCAGCTCTCCTTCCAGGTAAACTCGGTTATACATGACCACTGGACAGCTACATGGAGGGGGCCCATGAAGGCTGAGGAGTCTGTCTCTGTTAGAAGTCAGAGCCACAGCAGGGAAGGGCGGCCCATGGGATGGAGCCAACACCATCCACTGTGGTATCATCCTAACCATGGTCACATATCACAGCAACCACTGAAAGAGGTGGGGAGACCCACAGAAGGAAGGGAAAACCCATCTTTTTTTTTTTTTTGCAGGTTATTGTCTGCCCCATCTCCAAGGGTGCCTTCCTCTTTATTGGCTGCTCAAGCAGAGGATAAAATGGGCGGCTTTTCAAGACAGCGGCTTAGCATTTAACTTTTTTTTGTCCATTTATTTATTTATTCACTTTACATCCCAGCCCTCTTCTCCTCCCAGTAGCCCCCCCCCCAAAGCACCCTCTTCTGTCCCTCCTCTTCTCCTCTAAGAAGAGGGAGCCCCCTCATCCAGGGTGTCACCCCACCCTGACACATCAAGTCACTGCAAGACTAGGCATACCCTCTCCCACTTCCTGTTTCCAGAAGGCTAGACTTGGAAACCAAGGTACTGCCCAAGCTGTGCTCAACCTGAAATATGTAGGGCAGATTCCTTCTTCAATGGCCAACTTTGTCAACTTGTCAGAATTTAGATTCACCTTGGACATACCCATCTGAGGTGCCTGTGGCAATGTTGCTAGAGAGTTTTCACTGAAGAGAGAAATCCCAGTCCCAGGTCTCCAACTGTGAAAGGGAAAGAAAGCAAGCTGAATGCTAGCATTCCTGTCTCCCGAGCTGGTGTGACTTAACCAGCCACACCACACACTCCTGCTGTTCCTTTCCCAGCATGACGGACTGTGTCTCTTAAAACTGTGAGCCAACATAAGCTTGCCCTTCCTCCCTTCAGTTGCTTTGCCAGATATTTTGTTACAGCAATGGGAACAGCACTATACCTCCCTTGCCCGTTCCTCACTTCTTGAAGTTGTCAACAATCTTCAGCAGTCTTTGGCTTATACTGCTGTTTCCATCATAGGATGTTCTTGCCTTCTCCCAGGTGTCTGATCAACGTCTCTTTTCCTCTTCCAACAAGAGCACCACTCACTCTGCTCTGAACTCTACCGACTGTAAGCAACAGCTCTAATTTTGATCAGGGTTACATTCCTTGGTATTACAGAACCTCAGCCAGAGGCCACAAGAGGCTTCTAGTTCATAAAGTTTGAGGGCTGTAGAGTTACAACCAGAGGCTATTCTTCAGTCAGTATTCGGTACTTACCCATAGGCTATGACGCCTCTCTGAGGATTTGGCAGAAATGGAAGCCTCACTAGTTGCAGCAAGGAGGGCTGAGTGGTAAGAGCTCTGGAGCTCTGCAATTGCCTCAGAATGGGGGACAATAGCTTTGTCATCATTCATAGTGCCATTGTTTAGTTTCTGCTCTGCAAGACTGTAATAATAGTGGGGTGGGTAAGAGTTTAAAGAGGAGGCAGTTTAGCTGGGTATGGAAGTAGCCCGCTTGGGCTAATAGAAATAGGAGGTGATCATTGGCTACATAGTGATTTCCTGTATCAAACCAGCAACAAAAAATGTTGAGCTCTGAACTGAGATATATACTTGCCCCTCTACCTCCATAGTGTTGGAGTTACAAGCAGGTGTACCATAGACAGTTTTTACATACTGAATGTTGGGTCCTCGTGCTTTGGTGACAAGTGCTTTGCTAACTGAGTCATTTCTCCACTTCCTGGTCATAGGTTTCCAGTCTTAAACTTATGGATGGTTCTATTTTCTTTTTCTTTCTCCCTCTCTCTCCTTCCTCCTCACCCCCTTGATCCCCACCCTAGCTCAGGATGGCCTTGAATTTGCTAAGCAGCTGAGGATAACCTTGAGCTTCCGATCCTCCTGCCTCCCCCTCCTGAGTGCTGGGATTACAGATGTGACTCACCTAGCCTGGTTTTATGAAGTGTTGGAATTTGTTTCAGATTACCTTAATAGTATTGACACTAGCCTGATGGGTTATAGGTCAAGTGCCCAAGGTTAGGGTTAACATACAACCTATAAAGTACATCAGTGTGAGCCAAAAAGTTGTAAACCATACTTCTCGCTGATTGTGAGTTGTAGCCCAAGGGTACCACTTATTGTCTAGTTCCTGTGCACCAGACATTGCTGCAAAGACTGTGTGCATTTTAATTCATTTACTCTTCATAACACTTCACCGAACTGGATTCAGTTACTGCCCTCACTTTACAGAGGAGGAAACTGATACACAAAGAGGTTACAAGATGTGCTAGTGGAGTTGAAACTGTAACTTTGACACATTGGTTTCCAAGCATGTTGGATATTCCATTCTTTAAACCGAAACTCAGTGAGTCTTCCAGGTCTGGACCCATTTACCTGTCTGTCATGGGGCTGGCTCTCCAAGGCTAGCCATCCTTCTCAGATCCAAGTCTACACACTGTTCCCAAATTAAACCTGGAGGGATCCTTTGGTTCCTTTCTCCCAAGCATCCCAGTTCTGCCCTCATGAGAAAAGTGTGTAGGGTTTACATGGACTTGGGAGTCATCCAGAAGAACAAGGGTCAGGCCAGAGTCACTACCAATGAGTGAATGCAGATCAGCTTGGCAGGATGGGATCACGGGGATCCGGGTTGATGAATGAATTACTGAACAGGCCTCAGAGACATCTGTAAGTGTCTTCTAAGGGTCTGCTATTATTTGAGTTGTAGACCGGTTAAGATGTGGAAATTATTTTTCTCAATGAAGCAGGAAACTGATTCCTATCTTAATGTTTCCGTGGAAGCATCTATCGGGATGGAGTAGAGATCTACCAGACATGTAGCCATGGGGGATGCTTAGTATAAGAGCTGGTTCCTAGACTCCAGGCTTCTCAACCAGCATCCTCCACTGTAGAGTCCACAAGTCACTGCTGCAGAGGAGGCTGGAATTAGAAAGTAGAGCCGTGTTATGCTGGATGGAAGCTAGGGATTTTGATGGACTGTTCTGTTGGGGTCTGAGATGGTAGAGCATTGGCAACAGAGAAAGCAAAGAAGAAAATTGGCCTTTAATGACACTGTATGGCAAGTCCAGCCTACACACTTTGGCACAAATTTTTATTATATTTATCTATTTGTGTATGTGCGCATGTGTGTAGGTGAGTGCATGCCATGGCAAGTGTGGAGGTCAGAGGACAACTTACAGTTGTTGCTCTTCTGTTTCCTGGATATAATGTAGGTACCAGAAGCCACTCAGGTTGTCAGGGTTGGCAGCAAGCACCTTTATTCACTGAGCCATTCTAAGTGTCTGAGGCTAGGTCTTGAAAACCCTTAAAGACCGTAGGCTTAATCTTCTAAGTTGTGGGATCTGATGATGGTGCCGAAACTAGGTTGTGTGACATGACCAAATCCGTAGTTTGGGACAGGATAGGAGGAGAAACACTAGGAAAAGTGATTAGTAGGTGCCAAGGATAGCCTAGATGAGACACGATAGCCTGGCTAGCCAAGCAGGACTATGGTCTGCCCTCCACACAAGAACCTGGTATACCTGCTACAGAGAACTAAAGAGATGAAGCACTTCCATGACTTCCCTTCCCATGAGGTGGCTGCACACAGTCAATGATTGACAGATCTGGGTAGGATGAGTCATGACGTAGTCAGCACCACTCTGTGCCAGCCCTGTGCCAACTGTTTTACATAAACTTCTCTGTAAACCTCACAACAGCACGGTGAGACAGCTGGTGTATTTTACAGATGAGGAAAAGAGAGTCGCAAAGAAATGAAGCAACTCAACTTCAGATCGGAAGTTCATGGCACAGTGGAACTGCAGATGTGGCGATCTGATACGAGAGTTCACGCTCTCTGCCATGAAGCTGTAATATTTTGCTAGAGTGAGGTGCTTCCTTGAGAACCAATCTTCTTATTCATGCATGCACAGAGTTTTGCATCCTTACTATAATCATCAAGTTTCATACCCTACTCTTCCTAAAATGTTTTGCTATGCCATATGGCATCTTCCTTTGGAATGGGGAATTACTTTTGTCATGATGGAAATGGCTGGTAGGTTTCTTTAAGCCCTAATAGGCCTCTCTTCCTATATCTTCATTTCCAGGATCAGCCCCAGATCTGGGAAGTCTTCCTTGGAAATGACATTAGTCTACTGTGTTGACTGAATGTCCTCATTGGTCCCTGGGGGTTTTGTGACTTGTAAGGAATACTGTAGCAAATATTTTGAGGCATGGAATATTTGCTAGGCCCAGGGTTATTTGCATGGGCGGGATCTCTGGAGGCAGACTTATCGCTGGATGGAAGTCATGCTGCAGTTCTTAATTTCTTTCGCTAAATTGTGCAAAATTTGGAAAAAAAATATTTGCCGCTCATGGTCACACACTGCCACATTCAAAGAACGAAATTATTAGTTTCAGTGCAGCCTGGCTCTTAGTGGGCATTGCTGTCTTATTAATTGTTCTTATTAATTGCTCTTATTTCAAAAAGTTAAAACAATATATGCTACTCAATTTAGATCTACATTTGCTAGGTGGTGTCTTTTCCTGTATCCTTACTGAATAAATGTATTAGCATTTTCAGTTTGTGACTGTCTGCTTGCTCACTTCATCTGTCTTTCCACAGAGCTCTATGAGTCATTTCCTAGGTTAACTACCCAGATCTGGGGCAGACACAAGGCATGGGTGCACAAGGAAGGGAGGCAAATTAGGGATTGAGGAAATCTGCCTCCAGGTAACCAACATGGCCAAAATACATTCCCCATCTACAACCCACCTTAGTGTGATATTCTGGATGGTGATAAAATCATCTCCCCTTTTCTCAGATAATAATGAGTCCTCCATTAAGTAGATAGTTCATACACAGAAGCATTTAGGCATCAGGATAGATATTCTACTTTAGGAAGACACTACGGGTAAGAGAACAGGGAACCGCCCCTCTCCCCAGAAGACCTACATTATAGAATCCATGTACTTCCCTGGCAGTTTCGAGAATAAAGTATAATCAACTATTCTGAGAGGAACCTGGGGCCTGGCTGAGCACCGGTTTTTTTACTAGGAAAGGCATGAGCTACTTCCATCTCTGTGATCTTAGAGACATTATTGCAAAGGACAGCCTCAAAGGAAAGCAGCAAGCATACCTGCGCAGCGGCCGAATACTCACCTAGAACACAAAGCACAAAGGTGTCAGGGAGATGTCAATTTGGGGAAACATAACTTTATGTAACTATTATCAATGCCAAGGTCTTATGTATATCTGCTACAGGCTAAATACTTTAGTACCAAGGACACAGATAGAGTGTATATAGCTACCTCTAAGACAGTGGATTCTCAACCTGTGGGTCGTGATCCCTTTGGGAGTTCCTGGACCGTTTCCCAGGGATTGTCTAAAACTATCAGAAATATCAGCTATTGACATTTTGGTTTCACAACAGTAGAAACATTTCAGTTATGAAGTAGCAATAGAATTAATTTTATGCTTGAGGGGGTCACCACAGCATGAGGAGCTATATTAAACGGTCACAGCATTGGGAAGGTTGAGAACCACTTAAGAGCTCCCAGGGGGAAAAGGCCAATGAACAGGTGGGAAGTGGGCATCTAAGTCGATGGGAAACAGATGTGTGCAGACCAGCCAGAAGATCTCAGAATGGTAGGAACGATGCCTCTCACAAATGCCATGGCAGCATAGTGAACAACTACCTGTTTACATCCGTTCCCAGTGTCCCTGCAAGGTGAAACGGAGTCCCTTCCTCCCTTCCTCCTTCCCTCTTGCTCCCTCCCTCCCTTTTCCTTCTCCCTCCCTCTGTCTCTGCCTCCCTCCCCGTTCTTAACGCTCCCATCCCATGTTTTACAAATTGCTTGCCCACAACTCCGAAGAAGTTATCCAGGTGTGTGCCACAGGGCATCGGGAAGATAAAGAATGTGCATGTGCCCAGGACAACAGCCTTAACTGGTAAATCAAGTCTGTTCTTCTCACCCCAATGATTTCCTCTTTAAAATTCATCTTGGAGGAAGTTGGGCAACATTTGTTTTCCATTCTGGCTAGGGTTACTCTGGCTCTCTCAACTCTGAGTAAGAACTTGAGGACAGTCAGGCCTTCTGACCATGAGGAGGGGAGGGGAGGGGAGGGAAGGGGAGGGGAGGGGCGAGAGTCCTGGATGGCAGGTCACCAGCTGCAATCAACATAGGGGCCCTGGAAGGATGACAGTGACTGTCACAGAACCAGGTTGTTATATTGTCATCAACATCCTTGAAGAGGGCAAGGCATCTGCTATTGAAAAGATGTCACCCATAGGGCTCTGGGGATAAAACAGAGGCACAAATGTCTCTTGCCTTGAGGACCATGGATGTGAGAACAATGGCTCTAATCAAGGGGAAATCCAGCCAAATTACCAGAGAGAAATAGAGAAGGGGCCATTTCTGATGTGGGGCACATAGGAAAAGGAGGGCTTTAGCTCTCTCAGTCTAGTGCCTATTCAGATCATTGGTTCAACCAGCACATCAGACTGGAGGTCCCTTTGTGGGATTTCAGTAGTCTTATGTATCTGTGGGGGGGAGGCAAATGAGGGGTGCAGAAAAATGGGGGTACAATGCTTTACTTCCAAGTCATGCCGGGGTTGAGTGCACAGGGTAGATTAAGCTGTGATGCACAGTACATTCGGGAGCCCATGGAGGACAAGCCTGGAAGACAGAATGACTCAACTCCCCTGTCCTAAGAAGCCATTGGCATTCCAACAGGATTAGTGAGAGTCACCTATATTTTCTTTGGGGGACATTATTGTGGCAGGTGTTCACCGTGCATGAGTTGGAGGAGGAAGAAACTGGAGATAGGAAACCAGTTGGGCAACTGTTGCAAAGCTGGGTGAGAGCTAACATCGACCTTGATCAGGGCTGTGGCCATCAGGACAGAAGAGAGGAAGGGCATGAGACATGGAGAGGTAGCCCTGCCAGGGACAGACAGCTGGTTTGGTAGACAAGGTCAAGAGATAGAATGACAAGAGGAACTTATGTGAGGGTTAGAGGTTGATCCATGTGCCATAACCAAGGCTGAGTCACTGGTTGGGGGGGGGGGGGAGGGATTTGAAGAATTTAAGAAAAACTGGATGTATTTTTCCTCCATAAGGATGTTCATCCACAAGTGTGTACCTTGAGGAACGAGAGTGTTACGGTGATGGAAGACAAGGTAGATAGTGGTGCTTTGGTTTTGAAAGGCCAGCAGACTTTAGGAGGAAGGGCTGTGGAGAGCACTTTAAATAGACTCTCATTATGGAGTCTTGAGAAATGAGTGTTCTGAGTACTTGAATTTCAGTGCTTACAAGTCTGGGATCAGAACTCTCTGGTTTCAGATCAACTCCCTAGAAGGTCCACTAAGATCTACAGTGAACATATTCAATCTGAGCTTCTGGTCTCAGATCCCTGATCTCTGAGAGATGGGAGGTAGCTAGTCTATCATCCATCCTTCCCACCCCCCATCTGTCCCATCCCATTCATCCATTCAAGCCTCCTTCCCTCCCTCCTCATCCTGTTCCTCAAAGAAGACCTATTGCGTGCTCATGATAGTGACGCTCCTTGCTGGGCATAGTTAACTATTGACATTATGGCAGGAAAAAATTATATATCAGAATATCACACACACACACACACACACACACACACACACACACACACACACACACATATACAGTCCATCCCACTTTGGACTAACATACCAGAGGCAGATGGTGATCCCAAGTGAAAACAGACACACAGAAGCTGTGGTGGACAGCAGAGTTATGGAGAAAAGGCCGAAACGGAAGTGAAGATTGTCAGGCGAGGAAGTTGCTGTTGAACAACCTCTCCGAGAGAAAGACATTTGTGAAAGAAGAAAGTCGTGGGTAAATGAAGGGAGGCTATTCCAGTGTGGGGAGGGGATCCTGAGTTGGACTCCCTGCTGGAGTGTTTGAACCATAGTAAGGAATACAGCGGGAATGCTCCAGCAGGAGGCTACCTCAGGGGACAAGAAACCGTCGGATGGACAGGTCCATCCTACAGAGTTCCTTCCCAGCTAGGATCTTCTGGAGACAATTTCTGAATCCTACAGAGTGGTCCTAAGGTGGAGGTTTAGAGGATAGTTTAGCTGATCTACTTTGGGGGCGGGGCTTGCTTCACAGAGAGTGGAAAAACTGGGTGTGGGGAGCGTGCTGGGAGGAAGGGTTTCCTGCTGAGAAGCCTGGAGCTTTTCCCTTTAGTGGAATCAGTTCTGTGGTGGCGCTTCCCCTCCCACCTGTGCGATGGAGGTTGGCAGGAGGCCTGGGTCTTCCTAGCAGCCCTCTCAAGGCTGATTCATAGCACCAATTACTCAGCATGTATAGATTCTAAAATAAAAATAAGTTCTTCTAAATGAATCTAAAAATGTACCCGTGTTCGTTGAGTGCTTGCATCACGGACTGCGTTTAGTTTAGATCCTCCTTGCTTGCCTTCATACACCAAGCTGCAAGATGGGGCGCTAGGAGGAAGAGACTCACACAGGCTGAAGCTCTTGAGTTCTATACTTAAATTCTATCTCCATGACAGCCCGACAGCCCCCTGACCATGTGGAACCTGCTCACGTGGTCTTGAGGGACAGCTTTAGATTCTCTGCTCCTGCTTGCTTATCTAAGAGTTACTTTCATTTGGCTTATTCTATCTCTCTCATGGTTACTTACCATCCAGGCGGGGAGGGCTGCATTTTCCTATATTTCTTTGAATTGGACAATGCGCTTGTCGATTCTAGCTGGTCTTTGGAACCCTTGGAAAAAGCAGAAAGATGCGAGGTGGGGGAGGGGCGGAGGGGAGACTAGATCTTGTCCTGTGGGGGAGCCTATGAACTTGTAGATCAAAAGATCAATCTTTGATTTAAAAGATGGAGCCACTATTCACGAACCACGTGGTGACTGGCCAAGAAGAAATACAGTCACTCGTTGTCATTAAAAGATTAAAATAGAAAGCTGCAGTTCCCCACCTGTCCCCTAAACCGACCTGGAGTCCCATACACAAGGAAGGTGGGGGCTGTGACTCCACTTAGTCCCATTAATTGTTGATAAGTGACTGGTCCATAAGACAGAACTGAGAATTCAAGCTGACAAAGTGGGTGCGACCGGTCTACCTCTAGAGAGTGAGCCAGAACCATTCATTGCTCTATTAATTTTATATCACTGCCCTGTCTCTTAGTACAAAAGTGTTTAATCTGAGAATGTAAGTTCTGAGACAGGCTCCAGTCTCTAGCACTCCATACAATATCTCGATAGCTTGTTTACCTAATTCTACACGCTATCAATAGACAGTTAAATGTGGAGCATCAGGGCAAAGGCGGAGCTCCTTAGTCGAAAGGATTTTGAGAAAGGCTATAGTTAAATACTATTGAAAGGGTTTTCCCTTTTGCAAGATTCCCCAGGACTTTCAACATTCCTAAATGGTGTGTGTGTGTGTGTGTGTGTGTGTGTGTGTGTGTGTGTGTGTGAGAGAGAGAGAGAGAGAGAGAGAGAGAGAGAGAGAGAGAGAGAGAGAGAGAGAAAGAGACAGAGACAGAGACACACACACACACAGACCACACCCATGGCCCAAATTTGGGTCATCCAATCCCTTTTCATACAGGGATATATTACCAGTCTCACTCGGTGTCAGAACTAGAAGTAAAAGAAACGCAGGGCACGAACAAATCTGAAAGCAGAGGTAGTCATGAGTCATCACTTCGAAGGAAAAATAAATGTCAGATTCAAAATGTCAGGAGGTCAGCCTTGAGTCATCCCGGTAGCCTAAGAGGAGGATGCTCAAGACAATATAGGGAAAAAAGACCAAGAACCGGAGATAAAGAGGTGGGGGAGACAGCGCAGTTATAAGGAGGTGAGATATGAAAGGGAAGTTCGACCGACTCCCTATTTTGTTGTACAAACCCTGACCCAAGTATCTGTGAGATACTAGACGCCCCTGGAAGTGCAGAGCCCAACAAAGGCAAAGAAATCTGGTCTGAGGTCTGACAACTCGGAATTCTGTCCTCTTAAGTGCGTTTGATACCCTTCTCGTCTCCTTGGCAACTCAACTTGCCCACTCAGTGAGGTCTAGATTCTATAAAGCACAAGTGTGTGCCAGCTTATGGATCTGACTTGGAAGCTTTGACTTGTCCCCACAACAGTTTGAGGCTTTGAATTTTGCTGTGGGGGAAGGATTTATCTTCTGGGTTTGACCATAGTGGATCCAGGTGGCTTGGGACATATACTTCTTTGATGGTGGAAAAAGCCCAGATGAGAGAGGAAGGTGTAGAGCAGTTTCTGTTTTTCTCCTGTTTTGTGCTAAGTCTGATAGGCAAAGAGAACGTTTGACCCCTCTCTCCAGTAGCTTGTCAGAACTTTCAACAACAACAACAACATCCTTAAGCTACTCACTCACAGACAGAGTACTCCATTAAAACCCCCAGGGCTGAGATTTTCCTAACCGGGCTAAGGTCCTCTGAGGCCAAGCATGGTGGGTTGTGGTTCAAAGCAATATAGTTCATTATGGTGGGGCAAGCATGGTCCCAAGAGCAGAGGCAGCTGGGCACATTTCTCTTTGTGAAATGTTCTTATTTTTAATTGCTGGTGATCAGATTTGAACTTAACACACAGGAGCACAGGATTTAAGGAAGTTTATGGTTTCATGTTGGGCTGCGCTACCTTGAGCTGCCTGCCCATGGCCCTCAGGGGGCACATTGGACCCGTTTGAGTGGTTGTTGAAGACTCAGAAGTTGGGACAGGTTTTGACCCTACTCTCTGGAGTCCCCTTTTTTCTAGAACTGCCCAGGCTTTCCTTTTGGCCAACTCTGAACCCAAATGAGAAACTGAGAAATTATTTCCAGTCAAAGTATTTAAAACTACAGACATTGTCTCTTACTATATCTAACTAGGAGTCTTTGCTCTATGTATAAAATAATAAGATGAAGTGGCAAATATAAAATTTGGTTTTAAAAAAGAAAGCATCTAATCCCATAACTTGAAAGGTAGAGGCAGGAGGATCAGGAATTCAAGGTGATCTTCAGCTACTTAGTGAGTTCCAAGTCAGCCAGGGCTGGATGAGACCCTGTCTCAAAACAACGGGTACAATGCAATCTGGTTTAGAAAGGAAAGAAGGAAAGAAATAAAGGAAGGAGAGAGAGAGAGAGAGAGAGAGAGAGAGAGAGAGAGAGAGAGAAGGAAAGAGAGAGAAAGAAAGAAAGAAAGAAAGAAAGAGAGAGAGAGAAAGAAAGAAAGAAAGAAAGAAAGAAAGAAAGAAAGAAAGAAAGAAAGAAAGAAAGAAAGGATCTGTGATATGAATCAACAGAACCACACATGGAAGAAAGCCTAATCTAAAATATGGATCTTATAAAACTGTCTTGGCACTGGCTCATCAACTGACAACCCTATGCTCTCACCAGAGTTAGAAGGAGCAGAGTCCATGTGAACTCTTTATGTTTATCTACAGAAACTTCCTTAAGTCTCAACTTGTTCTAAAATTACTTAGTAACTGCCCTGTCTGTAAGCCTTGGAGGATGTCCTCCCACTGACTCCACCCACCTGGAAAGTAACCTATACACATCTATTTGACGCACCGTCTGCCTTCTAGGTTTTATTATTTATTAGTAACTATGCTGATGGTAACTGGTTTCCCTTGCTTTTTCTGAAAAAGTGAAAACAAAAACAAAACAAAACTCAGCTGGTTCAATATTCTTTTGTTTGTTTGTTCGTTTTGTTTTTATTTTTTCAAGACAGGTTTTCTCTGTGTATCCCTGGCTGTCCTGGAACTCACTCTGTAGACCAGGCTGGTCTCGAACTCAGAAATCCACCTGCCTCTGCCTCTCAAGTGCTGGTATTAAAGGTGTGAGCCACCACTGCCCAGCTATCAATAATCTTTTCTCAAGTATCCATTATTGATACTTTGAGACCCTACTGAGTGCCTACCGAGTTTGAGTGCCTACCGAGTTTAACGGTTGCAAGGTCACTGGACCAGAGGTATTTCAGGGTTTCTGTAACTGCATCTGCTGACATTTGCCTGTCAGTTCTGGTGAGCTCAGAGCAGGGTTGACTTCACACTGTTAAAGAAAGACTGCAATCCTGACACACTCTGGACAGAAATGCTTTGGTGTACACGGTTTTGTTTCCAATTGGCAATACATTCTCCTTGCCCACTGGGCTAGTAAATTCCAGTTTAACTAGATCTTCAAGTCATGGTGTTTACTAAAAAGAGATCATTGCCCAAGAATAAACGAACAGCCACTTTGAAAGAGTTTTGTGTGTATGTGCAGATATACTAGAACATGGGAAGGCAAGCATGTAGAGGTCAGAGGTCAACAATAGGTATTTCCCTCAACTGCTTTCCATCCTTTTTCTTTATTAAAATTGTTTATTATATTTATTTGCTTGTACATGAATAAATGTGGGTGCACTCATGCTATAGGGTAGTCAGAGGATAACTTGGGGGGGCTGTTTCTCTTCTTCCATCATGTGTGTCTTGGGGATCCAGCTCAGGCCCTCAGGCTTGGTGACAAACTCCTTTACCTGATTGGCCATCTTTGGCAGCACCCACCCCTCTTATGCTTTGAGACAGGCTCTCTCGATAAGTCAGGAGCTTCCTGTGTTGGCTAGCCCAGCTACCTACCAAGACCCAGGGTCTAACCTATCTTTGCCTCTCCAACACTGACCCTACAGGGTCACAGGACTCTGACGACTCACTTTGAATTTTACAAATCATTTGCTTACTTTATGAGTGTTTTGCCTACATGTATACATGTGTACTATACGAGATCCTGGTTACTGCAGGAGCCAGGAGAGAGCGTCAGAGTCCCTGGAACTAGAGTTACAGGTGGTTGTAAGCTGCCGTAGTGATGCTAGAATGGAGCCCAAGTCCTATGTGAGAGAGGGCCGTGCTCTAAACTGAAGACTCATCTCTCCAGCCCCAGGGCTGGCATGTCTTGTTTGTCATTATTTTTGTTTGTTTGAGGCAGGGTTCCTCTACGTAGTCCCGGCTGTCCTGGAACTCCATATGTAGAGCAGGTTGACCTTAAACTCACAGAGATAACATCTACCTCCATCTTCTGAGTATAGGGGTTAAAGTCATGCTCCAGAATGCTTGGTCCCAGTTTTTTAAATATAGGTGCTGGCTTTGAACTTGGTGAGCATGCTTGTGGAGCAAGAACTTTGCTGGTCACATCGCTATGGCCCCTGCTTACTTTAATTCATACCTTTCCACTAGAATCCAGTACCAGTGATGGGTTCTGTTCTGACTCACGTGAAGAGTAACCCTGCCAATGCAGGTAGAGCTAGATCTCAATAAGGGTGGTTATGGCTCTGACTCGGCTTTCATAGTTTGAAATGAAAGTGAAAATTGTTTCTAACTTTTGCACACAGGAAAAAAAAAAAAACCCACCACTTTCCTTCCTTTGGCTAGCAAGAGTGTTGTGTAAAATTGCAGGAGCTGTTTGCTTAAGACTAGCAACAGCTCAAATTAGAAGCTTCCATTTTTCTAAGGTCAGAGGGTAATTGAAACACTGGGTAGTTTGTTTCACAAGCAGGTGTGAATATCAGACGCCAAGGTTCTCGTGCAACGCTGTCAACTCGTTCACCCAATGGAGATTCTTCTTCACTCGAGACCCATAGAAAAACATGGTTAGGCGCCAGGCAGCTTTCACGCAGTGGAAAAAATCTCCAGATGTGTCACTCATGGAGTAGATACGAACAGACTGTTAGAACTGGGCCTCATCAATGCTTTGATGGAATTAGTCATCAATTTCTAAAAAAGAAAGGAAAAAGAAAAAGAGAGAAAAGGGAAGTCAAACGCAGCAGAATTTCATATTGACAGCTGAGATATTAATCGTTTGCAAACCTCGGAACAGAGGAAGGATAGCCATCAAATTGGTCACTTGTCTCATCTGGCAGGACATCAAGTTCAAGAGCTTTTGATGGCAGCTCAGGAATCTGGTTAAAATAGCTTACCAATAGAGAGAGAGGGGGCCTCTGCGGACTGTGGTTAATGGACGCTTCCGAATCGGTGAGACACACGGGGTTTGGTTCTTGTTTACTAAACATTTTGTGGTCCTACAGTAAGTTTCAGAAAAAAAAATTTTTTTGTTCTCATCTTCTGTTTTTGTTTGTTCTGTTTTGTTTTCCTTTGTGCTAATGGAAATTTAAGTTCAAAGGTCATGACACCCAGCTCCTGCAAAGACCTGAAACCAGGATTGGGTCTTGGGGTAATACAGAGAGCAAGTGCCACTTTTCTGAACTATTTCCTCATTCGGTCATGGAAACTCCAGATCTGAACGACAATGCCTGTGTTTCCAAATCGCTGTTGTAAAAGGAGCAGACTCGGCTGGCTTATCTCACTCAGCATCGAAATAAGAAACAAAATTCTACCTGTGCACTGACACGTAATTTGAATAATTTTCTCGGAAACCTCATCAAATATCTTCTGTCTTTCCGGCTGGCTTCCGACCTTGGTGATCATTTTGAAGCTGGAATAAAACGGCATAAAAATGTGACGTGAACACTGGGCAGTGGTGGCACATGGCTTTAATCCCAGCACTCAGGAGGCAGAGGCAGGCGGATTTCTGAGTTCGAGGCCAACCTGGTCTACAAAGTGAGTTCCAGGACAGCCAGGGCTACACAGAGAAACCCTGTCTCGAAAAACAAAAACAACAACAACAAAAAAGTGACGCAAGCCTGGAGAGGTGGTTCAGTGGTTGGGAGCACTGGCCCCTCCCTCCAGAGGATCCCGGTTCAATTCCCAGCACCCACATGTGAGCTCCTAATGACCTGTAGCTCCAGGTTCATGGGATTGACACCCTTACATAGACACACATGCAGGCAGAACACCAATGCACCCAAAGTAAAATTAAATTTTTTTTTTTAAAGTGAAGCAATCATTGGACTTTTCTATACTACACTTAAGAGTAGAAGGAGCCATTGTGACAGTGATCTGTTATCATGGTCACCTCTACACAGGCCACTCCACACAGATTAAGTACAGTTATTTGTTAACATTGGGGACACCTTCTGAGAAGGTGGAGGACACTTGTCACATTTTGAGTACCATGAGGTGTGCTTCATGGACTGAGACAGTCAACCCCCTACTGTAGACTCTTTGCCGAGGGCTTCAGGATTAGACTGAGACAAACACCCACCAGATGTTCATAGAACCTCAGCCTGTTCTGTTCTTTCTCCATCAATCTTCAATTCTCTGTCCCTGGTCCAATCTCTATGGTGCTCATGGACCCAACAAGACTCACTGAACATACAACATTTTTTACACCATTTCACAGACTTTTTTTTTTTAAAGACATTGTTTTGTGTACTGGCTGGATTTGTGTGTCAACTTGACACAAGCTGGAGATATCACAAAGAAAGGAGCCTCCCTTGAGGAAGTGCCTCCATGAGATCCAACTGTAAGGCATTTTCTCAATTAGTGATCAAGGGTGGGAGGACCCATTGTGGGTGGTGCTATCTCTGGGCTGGTAGTCTTAGGTTCTATAAGAGAGCAAGCTGAGCAAGCCAGGGGAAGCAAGCCAGTAAGTAACATCCCTCCATGGCCTTCTGCATCAGCTCCTGCTTCCTGACCTGCTTGAGTTCCAGTCCTGACTTCCTTTGGTGATCAACAGCCATGTGGAAGTGTAAGCTGAATAAACCCTTTCCTCCCCAACTTGCTTCTTGGTCATGATGTTTGTGCAGGAATAGAAACCCTGACTAAGACATCTTGTATTCCAGAGTGGCCTCAAACTCACTCAATAGCCCTAAATGACTTAAAAATTTTGGTTTTCTTGTCTCCATCTGTGTCTCTTGAGTTCCAGGATTACAGGCAAGCATCACCCTGTCTAGTTTAAGCGGCCATGTGGATGGAACCCAGAGTTTTTGCTTGTGTGTGCTAGGGAAACACTGTCAAATAAACATCCATGACCTTTGCCCCCCCCCAACTTTCTTTTTATTTTATTTTATTCTTTGAATAAGGTCTCACTGTGTACTTTGGCTGGCCTGGAACTCCCTGTGCAAACCAAGCTGTCCTCAAACTCACAGAGATCTGCCTGCCTCTGCTTCCCAAGTATAGCGATCAAAGGTGTGCACCACCAAACCTGGCTTTCCCAGGTTTCTTAATTTCAAATGAGCATTACTGATTTGGTCTTTCTTGTCCTTATCTCCTAAGATACTGGGAGTTTGAGAACATTTCTGTAATTATGCAAAAAGAAAATACTTAGAATTAAAATAGCCCTATTAAAAATAAATGTTTTTTTTTTTTTTTCAGGAATGGAGAGATAGCTTGGCAGTTAGGAGCATTTTGCTGCTCTTGAAGAGGACCTGGGTTCGGTTCCCAGCACTCATGTGGTGACTTACAACCACCTGTAAGTCTGGATCCAGGGAATCCAGTATTCTCTTCTGAACCCAATGACACCAGCTATGCAACTAGTACACATCCATACATATGGACAAAACACTTCTACCAATAAATAAAATAAAATAAAATAAAATAAAATAAAATAAAATAAATAAAACTTAAAATCAACCTTTCTAGTCTGGTGTACTGGAATATGTATATAGAAAGCTGAGGCAGGGGCATTATGAGTTCAAGGTCTGATTAGGAAACACAGTGAGACCCCGTTTTTGTTTTTATTTTTTAAATCAGACCCACCTTTGAGCTCTTTATTGCAATAACTGTCTTTAACTCTTTACCAAACCTAAGATTATTATTATACCAATAGTTCTTACATATGGATATATTTTATATGAACAGTTACCTCTTGAAAAAGATATAAAGGTCTTTAGCCACTCATATAAATCTCCATGAGAACTACATACATCCCCTTAACATTTAAACATCCTTCGATCACTGATCATTCACAACCCAATGTAAATAGCTGTTATATATTAGTGTTTAAGAAATAATGGCAAGACAATGTTAATTTGTTTGTTTGGTCGATCCAGTTTTTTTTTTCTTTTAATCACTGGGTGTAGATAGAGAGGGATAATTATAGACATGTTGAGATCACCACTCTGATTTAAACAAGGAACCTGTCTTTCTTTTGTCTGTTCCCCTGTGCCCAAATCATTCTCTGTATAGATTGGAAGATAAAGGCAAAGCTTTGTTGGTCAGTTCTTTCATTACTGTAACAAATACTGAAGGCAAACAGCTTAGAAAGAATACAAGTTTATTTAGATCTGTAATTTTAGAAGTTCCAACAGAATATCAGTTGTTCTTGTTGCTTTGGGGTCTTGTCTAAACAGTCCACATGGCAGAGGTACCTGCCCGCTTCACGGTGACTGGGAGGGATCTGGGGAGATGGCTCAGTCAGTCAAGTGCTGCTCCCTCACCCCCGGGCTCCAGCATGAGGACTTGAGTTAGCTCTCCAGAACCCATGTGGAAAACTGGGCATGGAAACACATAATGGTAGTCCCGGTTCTGGAGAGACAGAGATGGAGGATTCCTAGAGCTCCCTGGCCAGGCTGGCCAGCCTGCTCAGACAGTGCACAGGCAAAATGAGGGAGCCTGTTCCCCCCAAAATGTGGATGGCACCTGAGAAATGAGACTTGGTTTTTTTATTTGCTCCTGGACATAGATGTACACCCTACCCTCACTCCCCCATACACTCACACTTGCACACACACACACACACACACACACACACACACACACACAGAGAGAGAGAGAGACAAAGAGAGAAAGAGACAGAGACAGAGAGAACGAGAAAGAATGAGAGAATATGAGAGAATGGAAGAGAGAGAGAGAGAGAGTCCAGAGAGAAGGAGAGAGAGTCCAGAGAGGGGGGAGAGAGGCAGGGAAGGGGGAGAGAGAGAGGGAGAAAGAGAGAGCGAGAGCGAGAGTGAGAGAGCAAGAGCGAGCAAGAGAGAGAGAGAGAGAGAGAGAGAGAGAGAGAGAGAGAAGGGGAGAGAGAGAGGGAGAGGAGAAAGGGGAGGGGGAAAAGGAAAGTGAGGGAGAGGGAGAGGGGGAAGAGTAGGAGGAGGGGGAGGGAGAGGAGGTCAGAGTTCTTCAGCCCATTCTGAGGAGCTGTCTTGATAGCCTGGTACCTCACTCCCCCCGCCCGGGGGGGGGGGCTCCGGTTCCTAAAGCTTCAGCCGGCACTTAACAGCAGAACAGAATGGGGACCAAACCTTTAACTTGCACAGCTGTGGGGGACACAAGTCTCACCTGCAGCAGCAGGCAATGCTTCTTACAGTTGGTCATCATCTCTAGGAGCAGGCGCCCAGGAAGGACCTCGGGCTGTGAGATGCCAGGGTTTCTTAGGACATCTCTTAAGAGACCCAAAACCTGCCTCCAGTTTGAATCTGCAAAGTGTGACTTACTGAGTCTCATGGTGCCACGGAACGGGAAAGTTGGAGACCCAAGAACAAAAAGGACTCTCCTGGGCAAGAGAATGGGATAGATTTTAAGGACCTATTTCAAGGTGTTTCATGAAACATGGCTACGGAAGAAATAATAATAATCAAAACGCGTAAACCCATTTCCCCTGGAAACTCCATAAGAACTAACGGATGCTACAAAAACATGGATATCTAACGCCACACATCCTGACTCAAGGTCATTTCAAGATACAGCAGCAGCAGCAGCAGCAGCCACATTCCCTTCTCCTTAAGAATATCTGCCCTAGGAATCTAAAGGTTCAGCATTACGTGAAGCATCACCCAAAATGTCAGAGTGTTAGCTAGGAAGGCAGCCTGGGGACCCTGCAGGGCTCAACCCACTCATTGTGTACTAATATAAAGCTCAGGGTTGGAGGCAAGATGCTTTGTGGGAGGTTACAGAGCCAGGTCCTGCAGCATCCTCTTGGTCTGCCCCTCAAGATTTGCACTTTGCTACCCTGCTCCATGGATTTCAATCATCAGCCTCTCTCCCCTCTGTGGAGAGAGGATGGGTGGGAGGCAAAATCTCATTGGAAGAGGGCAAGAGGAAGGCTGGCTGGGGTGTTTATTCCCAGCAACCTCTCTACTGGGCATCAAGGTGGCAGAATTGTGCTTCCCCCCCCCCCCGTGTGTGTGTGTGTGACAGAGAGAGAGAGAGAGAGAGAGAGAGAGAGAGAGAGAGAGAGAATGCACATGTGTATGCAATTATGAATTAATACATATATGTGCATGTACAGGTATTAGTGCATGTGTGTGTGTGTGTGTGTGTGTGTGTGTGTGTGTGTGTGTGATGTATAGGCTAGAGGAAAACCTTGGATGCCATTAACCTTATTTTTGTAGAACAGGATCTCTCACCGGCCTGAGACTCACCAAATAGGCTAGACCACATGACCAGTGAGCTCTGGGGATAAGCCTGTTCCAATCCTAGCAATGGGAATACAAACTGGACCAGCTGGTGGAACTTAAACAACACAAGAGCTTTGGAAACCAAACTCAAATCCTCATGCTTGCTCCCCAAGCATGCTAGCAGGTGAGCTATCTCTCCAGCCTGGCACTGCACCTTCAACCTTGCTTGGGCGTCCTTTCCAGCCCTAGTGATCAGTTCCCCTCTAGAGCCATTCAGACCTAGCCACAGTGAGACTTCAAACTGCTGTTGGCTCTGGGATCCTTCGTGAGCTGTTGCTGGCTGTGCTCAGTCTGGCCCGCGCTCTGGTTTCAAAGACTCTTTGACACTGATAGCCTTCTTAGAACTGTCCCTAACTCCCACTAGCTGCATATATAGCAGAAGATGGCCTAGTCGGCCATCATTGGGAAGAGAGGCCCCTTGGTCTTACAAACTTTATATGCCTCAGTACAGGGGAACGCCAGGGCCAAGAAGAAGTGGGTGGGTAGGGGAGCAGTGTGGGAGGAGGGTATGGGGGACTTTTGGGATAGCATTTGAAATGTAAATGAATATCTAACAAATTTTTTTTTAAAAAATAAAACTACAAAAAACAAAAACAAAAACAAAACTGTCCCTGTCACCAGGTTTGAATTAAGTCTGCTGGCTCTTGTCAATGCCCTTTTATTTACATATTCCAAGTTATAAGCTGCTTCAGAAATGTAAATGACTTTGGATAGGTTCAAGACATCCAATGCTTGGCATGGCCATGATAATGCACTATATACCTGAAAGCCAACGGCAGAGCCAGCCTGAAGTATTCTCATGGTGCATGTACAGGGTAGCCACGTAAGGTGACAGTTGTAACTGAACCATTTGACTCCTGTTGTCACTTCGTCACGGAGACAAAAACATCCTAGCTGTACATCTTGAATTTCCCCAACCGTTTTGTCAGCGATACCACAGCATAGCTTTGGAAAGACACAGAGCGATGTATTTGATGGAGAGGAAGAGAGGCTCGTGACTCTAACTGCTCAGAGTATGTGGAAATGTTTTCAAGTATTTGAGGAAGAACAATTGAACCTAAGCCTGAGTAATGAGCCGCAGAAAGGGAAAGAGTGACTCTGGGGACGCACTGCAGGAAATCTTGCAGAGGTGAGATCTGACTGGGGTAAAAGTGCAACTGTCTGGAGGACAGGAGGGTTCTGTGCTTCCGGTGTGGTTAGAGGAAGTAGGGCTGCAGCAGCTGGAGTCAGCCCACCCCGGGGTGATCAGGTTTTCCAACGGGCAAAACCTCTGAACAGAAGCCAACAGGGTACCAGAGCTCACCGGGAGCCGCGGGGATGCCTAGCGAGAGCTACATGGGATTCTGGCCTTGGACTGACGCTGGCTTTCGGTCTCCAGGAAGGTGTCTGGCTAAAACGGTTCTGAGGCTCCATCTGGCCTGACATTCTGGCCCCATTGAGGGTCACCTTTACTCACGGTCATTTCCTTTTCATTCAGCCTCACCTGCTTTTTTTCTCCGCGAAAACAGAGAAGTGGTAAACCAGGAAATAGGATGTTGGTTGAGGTAAAGGGCTATGCCCCAGAACTAAATAAAACGTCCCCCCTCCCCCATTCTCAACTCTGTCACTTTGTGGGACCTCACTCAAGTCTCTGGAATCCTGGTTTCTCAGAGTAAAATGAAAACTTTGGCGAGAACGATCAAAGACGCCACTTCCATTTCTCATCCCTTTGATTAGCCTAAGAACTAGACTAATGAGAGAGTCATCCGTCTTGAACTGATCCTGGATAGTGAGAGTACCTCACCCAGGCCCTTCCCTCCTGGCTTGTGGAATCTGTCTTAAAGGAAAAGCAGTGAGTTCCTAGTATCCCCAGGGCCGTGACATTTCCCTCAAGCTCTGCAAATAGTGTCAGATCCTAAGACCCCAGGAGCTTGTCCTGTAGTAGCTATGACTCCCAGGAGGTGTATCCAGTGGAGGGTGGGGTGGGGCGGGGTGGAACCTGCTGCTTGACGTCATAGTCAGGAGGGCCAATCGTTCTGAACATGGCTAGCTTATCCAGCGCACTTTACCTTTCCACTCAGCTCCACTTGTCCACGCGTGTGAAAGAAATCAATCCAGTACTTTTCCTTTCTGGTTTTCCCAAAGTCAACTACTCTTTCTGGCCGGCTTTACCCCTCATTAACTAGTTATTTGAATGCTGCATGGATCCTTTGGGAAACCTCCTACAGAGCAATCTCTGCATAAGCCAGTTAAATCAAGGGGCTTCGATTGCATGTGTGTCTGCGTGTGTATGTGTGTGTTCTTGCATGCACAGATGACAACCTTAGGTGCTGGTCCTTGCAGCCCACCTCTTTTGAGACATAACTGTCATGTTTCAGCTGTGTACAGAAGGATAGTTGGCCCGCGAGCTTCCAGGGTTCCTCCGGTATCGGCTTCCCATTTTACCACAGGGTCAACCGGATTATGGACACGAGCTACTGCACTTGGCTCTCCAGTTCTGGGATCTGAGACTCAGGGCTTCACATTTGCAAGGCAAATGCTCCATCCACGGACACATCACCCATCTCAGCTCCCAAAAGACTTTAACTTCTTTTTGGCAAACTTTGACTTTCAACAGAATTCACCCGGAGATCCTTGGGGAAAGATTTTGGATGCCCCTTTCTTGAGTAGTCCTGTCCTCCTCCAGGTTTTTCAGACACTGTGTGCCTTTCTCTTGCTGACATTTGTCACCCATTGTAGAGTCATTCCTACCTGCTGGAGGGGGAGCCCCCAGAAGTCAGAGACCTTTTTTTTTCTAGTACATCTCTCTGACTAGAATATAGACTTCTGCAGGAGGAAGAAACTGAAGAGAGGAAGAAGCCATGTCCTGTTTGCTGAAAGCTTGCATATGGGTATTGTGAAGATGATTGACAGATGACAGAGAGGGTATGCGAGCATCTCTCTCTAGTAGCAAGAATAAACGTGGTGGCAAAGCTCTTTTGAGGGGACTTATTTTCTAGTGGCTCCTTCCTCCTTCCTGATCCCTCCAGAGCCTCACTTTGGGTGTCTAGAGGTGCTTACTAGGAGATACTGGGATTCCAGGTGGAGGGGAGTCACGGACACTGGCAAGAGGTGGTTAACAGTGTTTCCAGAGAACATCTTCTATGCTCCCCCAGAGGTAAAGGCATAGCGGAATGGCTGCATCCTCCACTGGGTATTCCCTGGGGTAGAAGGAACAATCTGGAGACTGACTCAGTTTGGGGATAATGGTCTTGTTTGAGAGAATCAGAAGCTACGCGATGAATTTGGTAGTTGAACAGCCAGGAAAATTAGAACATTTTTCACAACTGGAAGACTATCCCCAACTAGTTGATGGTCAGCAATGTCCTTTCTTAGGTGTTGAAAATTATTGGTTCATGCTATCTTCCAATATCTCAAAATCCTCTAAAACCTTTGGTTTTCCTTTTGATGGCTAAGGTCACCCTGCCCACACTTCTGATTCTCTGAAGAATTTAGTGAACTCATTCATATATATATGTATATATATATATATATATATATATATATGATTCTTTGCAGAATTTAGTCAACTCATACATTATACACACATACATACATGTCTACATATATATGTGTGCATGTTACATGTATGTATGTCTATATGCATGTACATGTGTATATACATAAATATGTATGCGTCTACATAAGTATATATGTATTATGCATATATACATACAAGCATCTATATACACACCTGTATATATATATATGTGTGTGTGTGTGTGTGTGTATGTATATATGTATGGTGATATGTTTGGATACACACACATTTTATGGTGGCATATCTGATAACAATTTTTTCTGCTCTGACTAAGCTGGTTGGTAGTTTTGGATGATTTGGGGGGGAGGGGCTTAGTAGTAGATAACAAAGATGCATTTGTGCGTTTGCACACTCTGTCCACTAGGGGCCTATGAAAAAGGTGATCTGGTAGAACATTGGTGTGGCCATCTTCAACCTGACAGACACCTAGAAGTCAACCATCTCATCTACATTTCAACACAAAACAAAGTCAAGACCTTGAGACATCTTACAGGGCTTTTAGTGGGTGCCGGAAAACTTGAGCATGTTCATCTTAACCTAATTGTGGAACATATAAAAATAATAGTTCATACAAGACGCCATTCACTAACAGATGTTTATTAAGTACCTATTCCATGATAAGCACTGTTATACTTACTTGGGGACATATCTGTAATAGTTTTGGTTTTCTGGGGCTCGCACACTATATGGAGGTGGGAAAGGCACTGAACAATTCATGAAGTAAATAATACCTCAAACGTAAAGGATCGCAAGGATGTGGAAAGAGAGGCGCACAAGCAAGGGGAGTGGAGTTGTGTCCAAAGGGATAGACGTTAGGACGCGTTATGGTCTTGATATGAAAGTGTCTCCCCAAAGGCTTCCGTGTTGAGGATCTGGTCCAGCTGTTGGTGCTACTGAGACTGAACAATGAAGCTGCTCACTTGACTAAGGCATTGGTGCATGAATGAGTTTACAGATGAATGGAATATTAAGAGGTAGGGCGAAGCTAAACCACAGGAAAATGGTCAATGGCGGTTTTCTTTCGGTGTGTGTGGTGTCCCTTTACCTGGCCCCTGGCCCCAATCGTGAGGTGAGGTGAGGTGATCAGCTCTACCAGAGCTTTCTGCCATGATGCTCTGCCTTAGTACAGACCTACAGTAATGGATCCAACATCCTGAAACTGGATGCTCTAAAGAGGTAAGTTAAAATAAGCCTTTCTTCTTATGTTGTTGTTTCTTGACTATTTTTTTTCCCTCACAGTGATAGGAAACTATCTAATACAGGAAGGTGACCATGGGCATTCAAGATGGGCCAAGCTGAGATGGTGGTGTCTCAGCAAAGACTTGAAGAGGCTGTGGAGTTAGCAAGCAGATTCTGGGAAAACAATGTTCAAGAGAAAAGACACAGCAAGTGTGAAGTTACTTGGGTCTTGCTTGAGGATGAAGAAGGGTGAAGATGTGAGTGGAGTTGGTGCAGAGGGAGCACTGAGGGTTCAGTGGAAGTCCATGGGAAGAAGATCAAGAAACCTGTGTTAGCCTGTAGTCTTCAGGACTTGGACCTGCTGCCGAGTTTTGCATAAAGATGTGACAGTTCTGCATGGTATTTTGGTTAGCATGTATACTATGTGTGTATGGTGTGTGTGTGTCTGTGTCTGTGTGTGTGTGTGTGTGTGTGTGTGTTAATTAAGGCAAGGCAACTCTTAAAAAGGAAAACATTTCATTGGGTCTGGCTTACAGGTTCAGAGTTTCAGCCTGTTATCATCAAGGTGGGAAGCATGGCAGTGTCCAGGCAGGCATAGAGCTGGAGGACCTGAGAGTTCTTCAATTTCATCCAAAAGAAGCCAGGAGCAGACTGTCCTTAGGCAACTAGGAAAAGGGTCTCAAAGCTCATCCTCACAGTGACACGCTTCCTCCAACAAGGCCACACCTCCTGGTAGTACCACTCTCTGGGCCAAGCGTATTCAAACCACCACAGTGTGTGTGTGTGTGTGTGTGTGTGTGTGTGTGTGTGTGTGTGCATGTGTGTTTGGAGCAAGATGTCAGCACTGTTGTCTGCCACTGTTATTTTCCACCATAGTTTTTGAGACAAGGTCTCTCACCAATCTGGCTAGAGCAGCTGATGAGCAAGCCCTTTGGACCCAACTGTCTCTAGCTCCCCTGTGGCAGGGTTACAGACCCACATATCCACTCTAGGCTTTTATGTGGGTGCTGGGCCTCTAAATTCAATTCTCTGTGATAGAACAATGTTCTTACCCACATTGAGCCACCCCTCTAACTACTCAGATAGGAGGAGGTTCTTAACCCACTGCCTCTTAGTCCACAGGGTAGTGCAAACTCAGAGAATCCAGTGTTAAACACTCTGCAGGCCTAACTAGAGACCCATGGCAACTGATAAATTCTGAGGTTAGTCAAATCCATCTTAACAAGGAAGAAAGAAAACCAGCACATCAAAACAGCAAAGCTGGGATGGCTTAAACAATGCAAACTAGTTTTCTCATCATTCGGGAGGTCAGGAGAACCAAGATCAAAGTGTTCACTGTGTGGATTTCCTCTGGGCCTTTCTCCTTGGCTTACAGATGGCCACTGTCTGAGAGTGCACTTAGATCATCTTTCTCTGAGTGCATGCATTCCTGGAGTCTGGGTGACAAGATTTCCTCTTCTAAATGGTGTCATGTTTTGTATATGCTTGGCTCAGGGAGAAGCACTATTTGAGGTGTGGCCTTGTTGGAGTGGGTGTGGCTTGCTGGAGTAGGTGTGGCCTTGTTGGAATAGGCGTGTCACTGTTCATGGGCTTTAAGACCCTCATTCTAGTTGCCTGGAAGCCAGTATTCTGCTAGCAGCCTTCAGATGAAGATGTAGAACTCTCAGCTCCTCCTGTTCCATGCCTGCCTAGATACTGCCATGTTCCCACCTTGATGATAATGGACTGAACCTCTGAACCTGTAACCCAGCCCCAATTAAATGTTGTCCTTTATAAGAGTTGCCTTGGTCATGGTGTCTGTTCACAGCAGAAAAACCCTAACAAAGACAGAAGGACATCAATTTCACCGGGTCAGGGGCCCTCTCATGGTTCTATTTCATGCAGGCACTTCTATTTCCAAACCTGGCTAGATCCTGAACCACCACCACTGAGGAATTGGACATTTGGATTCAGTCCAGGAGTAACCCTATCCTTTGAGGCCAGAGGCTGACACCTTGAGAGGACCGAGGCCTCTCCCCAAGGTAAAGTCATTTGCTTTAGAGCTGACTTTCACTGGAAAAAAACCAAAAAAAACCCCAAAAAACTGACAAACGTAGACGTGTGCTCTGCAGGACACGGGTCTGAGTCAGACTAGGAGACCAAGAGCACTACTGTGTGCTATTTTCACGGAAGCCTATTAGGGGCAAGGTTTGGGAGTACATTCACAAGGCTGCATCAGCTGTGGCCTTAGTGCGAGACAAGGCTCTACCTTACTTTGCGACGCCGAGTGGAAATCAGGAGGCTGAAGAGCCTGTTCTTCCTTCCTCCAACAGCATGCTCACAGAAACCAGGAAATGGAGAGAATATTCCACAGTGAGATGCCCTGGTGCTGGCTATTTGAAGTCTGAGGGAGGTTGAGGAGCCGTCTGATGGGGGTGATCTTGTTTCGAGGCTCCTACCTTCTTACCTCTTTTCTTTCTCTTCCCGTTTAGCTTGCTGGGCAATATTGTCAGGAAACCTGAACACGTGGTCCACTGTTCACGTCGTATAAGTAGCAGACACCCCTTAAGTCACAGAACCTCTTGGGTGAGGCTCCTTGGGACTCTTCTTAGAGACTGGAATTAATGAAAGATGTGTGTTGTCAAGCTACCCAGGGGAGATGAGTAATTTATCTGGAGGATGAGGGTGATCTCAAGGGCTCTCTCCTTAGGAGCACTGTCTCAGTGAACCTGCCAGGGTTCAGAATTTTGGTCCGTCGACTGTTAGCTATCAGAATGCTTAATCTGTTACATAAAGGCAGAATGAGTTGCAACCACCAAATTTATGAGGCCTATGTCTAGTGAGGAATGTCCTTACCCGTGAAGACTAGGCAATCCTGTCCTCTGGAAAGTCCATCTGGTTTCTGTAACATCCATGGGAAACTATGTTCTAATCAGAAGGTTTCTTGGTGAGTCAGCCATCTAAACAAAAGGAGTTACTTATGTGATTCAGATGTTTAGATGCACGGATGAAAGGCAGGTTTCACTCCACCAGCTCGCCTATTGATTGTTAAGGGCTGTCCAGCATGTTGAGAAATAGGTCATGTTCAGGGTTTGTGGAAAACAACAGTTGACTAGTGATGTCTGCTGCAGCCTAGACTTGGACAAAGGGGCAGATGTGCTATGTCTGATGAGCACCCCTGGCATAAGCATAGCTGACCAATAAACCTTATGAATTCAGGCACACATAATCGATCACAAGATTGCGAGAAATGGAGCAGAGGTGACTGGCAAGTCTTTGTTTGGTCACCAGTAGCGTACTTTTTTTTTTTTTTTTAGTCCTCCTCTATGAGATAGATCATGTGTCTGATGAGGCCACGAGGTTCTCTCCTCCCATCATACAGGTTTCAGGTGCTGAATTCAGGCCACGAGGCGTGGTGACAGGTGCCCTTAATTGCTGACCTATCTCTCCAGCCCAGACTCTATCTGCTTTGGTGGAAGGTGTTCAGTCCAGGCAGAGGAAGTGCTACAGGGATGGCCTGCCTGCAAGAACCAGTTAAGGCTGCCCTTCACTCTGAAGACAATCTTACTTCCCAGACTGGAGACCTTTGGGTAAGGGACAGGATTATCTATTTTCATGTTGCTGACCTCATTTTCTGAAAACTAAGCTCAACCGGAACTTCAATGTGTTTAAACAAATAAAAGTGACAGGCAGGTTTTCCTGGAAGTTTCCCCCATCCTTATGTCATGGACGTTATTATTTTTTTTTCTGCATGGAAACATCTTGAAACTGGAAAGACATGGGATATTATTATGTGAGACCCATTCATCAGGGTTGGGTTCAAGTCCTTTATTCCAGATGTGGGAGAATCTGGACTTGGCGAGCACGCAGTTTCCTTTGGATCACACAGAACATTTGAGGCTGTGTTGGGCGAGGCAACCCCTGACTCTGTACTCATTACGCAGTATTCTTCCCATGAGACCAATGCTATGGATTTGAGGATCACCTGTCAATATCCAACAGCCCCCCCCTCATCTAAACTGTGAGCCCACCAAAGGTGACACCCTGAGGACCCCACAGAGAGACATGCCTGACTCATCCCGCCCCCCATTTCACAAGTGAAGCCTGGGATTAAAAAAATAATAAAAGCCCATATCACCTGTGTTCCTTGTTTATTATGCATTATACAGGTATCTGGTTGCAAAACCCGAACTCCTACTCCTGTCTCTCGGTGAGCATTTGAGGCAGAACACACTGACCTGCCTCATCAGATAACATAAGTGCTCCCTTCCCAGGTGACTTCCACCCTCCCTCCCCATCCCCCTTGGCTGCACTCCCAGAGAAAGAGTCCAATAGGGGGAGGGGGAGGGGGAGGTGAGATGGGGACAGACAGGGATCCATAGATTTTTCTGGGTTGGGAGGGGGGAGTCTGAGATCAGAGGACTATGACCCAGCTAAGTCAGAGGGGATTCTCTGACCCTACCCTCTTCAGTCAGGGTCCCTCTTACAGTCTAAGGAGGATACCAAGTTTGTGTGCACAAACAGCTGTTCCTTATCCAGGAAGACAGATGGGGTTGGGAGAAAGGAGAGAGACAGAGGCAGGCAGACAGAGAGAGAGAGAGAGAGAGAGAGAGAGAGAGAGAGGCAGGCAGACAGAGAGAGAGAGAGACAGACAGACAGACAGACAGACAGACAAAGAGAGACAGAGACAGACCAAGAGAGACAGAGACAGACAAAGAGAGACAGAGACAAGGAGATGGGGAGCCAGGCAGAATTATGAGAGGAAAAAAATGGTAAGGAGAAGTACTTAAAAAAAGAAAAGGTATAAAGTAATAACCAAATTTAGCAGTCCCAGGATGCTAATAGATGGGACCAAGCTACAGAAAAAAAAGGTCCCACCTGCACCTCTGCCATTGACTCTATGTCTCCTCGAGTCCCTTCTCTTCTCTTGCCCTTGGTTTCCTCAATATCCCCGGAGAAGGGTATGTGAGAGTCCAGGAACCATTCTATCCCCGCCCACCTACCCCCATCAACCCCAGCTTTTCCCCCCTGGGCAGCAGCCTTGAGTCTCTGCTGAGACAGGGAAAGGAGAACAGAGCCCTTTGTGGCAGGCTGGGGACGGGCAACTTGAAAGCACTAGGGGTAGAAGAATTGAAGCATTTTTGTTGCGGAGGAAAGCGTGGGCTGCAGGCAGGGAGCCAGAAGCCGCTGACATCACCATCATACTTGGATCGAGCCTCGAAGAAGTGGGCGGGAGCCTCAGGGGAGTGGGCACAGTTACCTGGTAAAGGGACCAGAGGGCCTGTGTCTGGTCCAGCAGTGACAGGAACACTCACAGACCTCACTGGATTAGGGACTAGTAGTCACGGGTCAAAGATAAAGAGGAAAGCCTGTGGAGGCTCTGGGGAGCTATTTCTCCATTCTATCCCTCGATTCAGGTCTTGGGGGAAGGACGGGAGGGAGGCATGTGCAGGTTATCTTTGTCCCTGGGCCTGAAGTCAAGCAGTAGATGCAGCAGCAGTCAACTCAATCTTTTCCTGCTGTTTTGAGATTGCCGGGCAGAGAATGGGAAAGGAGGCCACCCCTGGATAAGCTTCCTTATTTTCAGAGGTAGCCTCCATTAAAATGCCACAGAACTTAAACCTCCACTGTTGATAAGCCTATCTCAGGTTTAAGCATGACCCTCTTTTCACAGACTTCAATCATTTTGTTTTTCCAAATAGCTTCTCCCTAGGGATTTGAAAGTACTAGCTTTCTGGACCATCCTGTTCTACACTTCCCGTGAGCTCAGAGCAGACAGAGCTAATCGATCCCTGTTCTTTCCTGTTGAGCCTAGATACACTATCTCAACCCCTCTCAGTTCAGGACACTACCCAGACCTTACCAGCGGATAGGAATCAGCTCTTGAGATTGATTAGGTCACGCTTATTTTAGGCTATAGATCGCTAGACATTTGCTTTTTGGACAGGAAGGAGGGGGTGAAGCAGGGGCAGTAAGGCTGGGAGAGGCAGAGGCGGTGCTTATTTTTGGTGTCATTTGTTTTTCTTCGTTAGTAACTTCCCTCCAGCCTTCCCCAGAGCTTTCTTCATCTTTGGATCTTGCTGTCCCGAATATCCTTTCCCAAGAGTTATCAGAATAAGCAGCTCAGTCATGATTTCTGAGGTGCTGGGCTCGCTACTCGTGGGCTGACACCGTCTCTCTGCTTTCAGGAAGCTGGCCCCTGTTGGTGCTTAGGAGACCCCTGGAGTCTTGCCTGTTCTTCATGGCAGCCTTGTAAGATTTCACACCACACTCCCCATATGCTCCTCAGAGACAGCTCATCTCACTGAACAACGACCTACACGATTAGCAATGTGGTTAGCTCATCTCTTGTTCTTGAAATCTCTCTGCTGGACAAGCTCATTCATTAGCACTAGTTCAAAAACCATGCCTCTTCCTCTTTTCCCACACCGATCTTTCAGCCTGCTGGAAAATACCTATCAAGAGCTCCCTAGAACTTGTCACCCATAGGTGGGGTATACCTTTTTTTCTATTCCATATGACAAGGCATGGATCTTCCTTATCCAGAGTGATCATCCCACTGCAGGGTATTAGCAACCACCTGCCACTGGCGTCCTGTATAGTGGTATGTGTGTGTTTCCTGAATTTAATTGATTATTTGGTCTTGCAATCTAGCAATTGGCCTTCTAGCCAAAGAGGTATGCTTCCTTCTGGACTTCAACCTTGTGCTAAGCGTGTGGTTGGCTACTGGCCTTTAGATTTCTTTCACAGAATCTACCAGCTATCCTGTATCTGACCAATAGGAAACTTAAAACTGAGTACTGCTGTTGCTAAACAGAAATGTGTGTGGATTCTTCTTGGGATCTGTGTTGGCACTGACCACAGTGGTAAATCCTTCAGAGAATTATAATTTGAATCTTGCTTATTCAGCACTCACTTATTGCTAGGTTAAAATTTCAGTGGGCAATTTGTCAGTGTTAGAATTTTCTACAGTTTTGGCATCTGTCCAATATTTTCTATAGCAGATCACTTGCATAATGAACATAAAGTTCTGTGTGAGCGTATTAGTTGTGGCATTAATTTCAGTTCTAAGAATTTAAATTCTAAAGTAAGCAAAGTCCAAAGAAGACACAGAGACCTCAAGTAAGCAAATGGGAAGGTCACATCCCTAATAACTAGGCAAAGAAAACTCAAAACCAAAAGGACACATTACACAAGCCTTTAGGATGGCTATTATTAGAAAATCAAAATAGCAAGTGTTAGTGTAATATGAATTGGAACATTCATATAACTCTTGGCATGGAAAACAGAACAGTATTTCCTAAAATCATAAACATCCAATTACATTATCATCCCCAAATCCAGCATCTGGGAATATAGTTCAAAGTAGGGACTCAAATATCTAGATATGTTTATAACAACAGGATTCACCATAAACAAAAGGTAGGGGCAATCATGTGGCAGTCAACAAGCAAATGAGTAAATGAAATTTGTAAGTATGCACACACTAGGGTTATTCAGTCTTACAGTTGATCGAAATTCAGATGCACGCACATGAATGTCAGACAGTGGATGTCTGTATTTGCATCCTTGTGGCTAAAGTACTTGATGAACAACTCCAGGGAGCTAGCTCATGTTTTCAAAGGTTTTATTTAGGATGTGATAGCCTGTACTCACGAGCTTGGCAGAACATGGAGACAGAGGGAGTATGTGGCTGTAGATGGTGTTCACAGCAGACAGAAAGCCAAGAGGGAAGATTCCAGAAATGACCAGGGCTAACATACCTCCAACGTTGTGGGGGCCCAACAAGTGTGCTTAAAAATGGTCAAGATTTTATGAGTGCTTCCCCACCAGTGACAAAGCAACAAGCAGAGAGGGAACATTTCGATGCCCGTACTCTAAGAGCTCCTCTCCTTAAACCATGATTTTACTTTTTATTATATAATCACTCTCATTGTTCAAATAGCATGCAGATTTGAAAAACTACTTCTGCCAACCATCACCTACTGTTAAACAGCCAGTTATAGCAGCACACACCTAGGGGGCTGAGAGGCAGGAAGATTATGAGTTCAGGCTCATCGGGGCCACATAGAAAGCTGTCTGCAAAACTAAATAAAAATGAAACAGTATAAAAAGAAACTAGTGTCATTCAGCCGCTGGTCTGGATGAAATGTAAGTAGTTATCCCAGGTGGCTTTTGGTAAGACTGCTCCTCCCCACTCTCCATCCAAGCCATCCCGTCATGAGAGCTCACACCTGCCTTCTTTCTCTCTTGTTCACACTTAGAATACCAGGACTCTAGCAATCTCTACACCATGGCTAGCTACTTTTAGCAGACTCTGATCCAATCTGTAGCATTGGTGGTAAGCGGTGGCACCAGTAGATGAGATGACTAAGTGCCTGCCTCCCTCAAGAGGATGTGTTGAACGATCCGACCGTGGATCATCTAAATTGTGCTCAGTGCAAGTCTAACACACACACACACACACACACACACACACACACATATAAAATAGGATTTACAAGGGATTTGCCATGCCGGGAATTAATGAGACTTCTGGTTCCCAAGGCACCGTGGAATGTCTCCTGACTTTGTGCTCATTAAGTTTTTCTGTAATGAGTGGTAGGATGGCTTCACTTCTCACTAGAATATAACATAAGTTTATTCACCTGCTTACTGCTGTATCCCCGTTGCTTTAATATACCTGGATTACATGATATTAAGTGCTCCATAAATACTTTGTGAATAAATAAATAGATGCTCATATTTTACACTCAAAGTGGCAGACTGGTAATGAGGAAGCTGTATAAAGTACTTGTGTATGCGTGTGTGTGTGTGTGTGTGTGTGTGTGTGGGCACACGCCGAGACACACACACACACACACACACACACACACACACACACACACACACACAGACTACTGCTGAGTCAGGCCGATTCCATTTGTTCAGTCTCTATAACATTGAACAAAATAGCGTCTGGGTTTCCTTTTCTCTCATCTTTAAAGTGTAGATAAGAAGAGGACTTATCAAGCGGGGCGTGGTGGCACAGGCCTTTAATCCCAGCACTCGGGAGGCCAAAGCAGGCGGATTTCTGAGTTAGAAGGCAGCCTGGTCTACAAAGTAAGTTCCAAGACAGCCAGGGCTATACAGAGAAACCCTGTCTCAAAAAAAAAAAAATAACTTATCTCAGAGTTAGGATGATGAGATAATTTAGTTAAAAACCCTTCAGGATCAACCCCCCAGTAGAACAATTAATTAGTGGAACCACTTCTCATATTTAGGTCTTTGGTGGATTTATGAACATTCTATATATAATTAAATGTGTCTTTAAAAAATGTGTCTGGTGGGTATGTATTATTCCGTAATGAAAATCTAGATTCCCTCTATTTTAAACCATTCTTGCCTATGCAGTTACAATAGAGTAATTACTAGCTCAGGTTGCGTTTCAGACTGCCCGGATTCAAATCCAAATTCCCTCTTTCAGGCTATGTGGACACCTAGTATTCCTGTCTTGGATTCCTATTGGTGGAATCTACAAGAGCAATAAGCTGGACTGTTGGAGAGTTGAAGAACTGACATGTGTGGGCTGCCTGAGACACCTGGTAGAGTGTACTGAATAAACATTTTCTATTACTACTCCTGCTTACATTTTATGTTGTTAGTTTAAAGGCAACAGAAGACATCCATGAATTTGTAGGAGGCAAGGGTGTCTTTATGATAAATATTTATTATATTATAGTTTTACTAGAAACATCTAATATAAACAGTTTGAGATGAGAAGAACCTGGTTGTTGTTATTCATTACTACAACGCATGTTAATCATGGCCACTCAATAGAGAAGTGTATTCAAATTAGCAGTTAGAAATATATTGAAGTCAACATCCGAAATTATTTATAATTTGAAAAGAAGAGCTAAATGTTACCCCCTGAATATAACTCCCCAGTCATTTAACAATTACCTGTGTTCCAAATATGAAGACTGTTGGATGAATGGGTCCATGTGAATGTCATTAATAAAAATACTAAGCTAAATCTACTCTCCACCATGGCTCCCTTGTACAACTAAGTAGGATATTTATTTTGGAAATAGAACTTACAACTATTTTAAGTGTTAGGAGTCCTTACTTAAAAGAGCTCTAAGGCCATTTATATACAGGACAAGCTCAGCTCCTCTTAAGATGGAGGAAAAGACCTGTAATGTTTCCTCAACTCATCTTGATCTCTACCTTCAAGCTCTTGGCCCTTCACCCTGCCCATTAGCCACACCAGAAACCTTGTATTTCCTTGGTCAGGCTGTATTGTCTCAAAACATCACTCTAGTATACTGTCCAGCACACTGTTTTTTCTGATTAGCTTCTAATTACAAGCCATGTGTTGACAATAACACGCTCCCAGCAAATGTCCTGAGAGGAACAAGCATTCATCAGTGTGACAATTCACCAGATGTCACTTTTGTCCCCAAAGTTAAGCATAGCAAGAAAAAGGACGGTTATAGTGCTTGTTCTTTTCCTGTGGCTGTGAAAAAATACCTTAACAAAACAATTTAAAGGGAAAAGGGGTCGTTCTGACTCAGAATAAAGTCAAGGTAGACTCCACTGTCTCACATTGAAAGCCAAAGTTATTAAGAGCCTGATGATTACATTGTATCTAGTCAAGAAACAGAAAACAATGAATGCTTGCTAGTGCTCAGCTCTTTCCATTTTCCAGTCCTGGACTACCCTGCCAGAGGGGATGGTTGCACTCATAGTCAACATTGGTCTTCCCATACAAAGTCTTCCCATACCCTCTCACCGGCATTTTCAGAGATCTATTTCCCAGGTGATTCTAGATCTTGTCAAGCAAACACCAACCATTACAAATTGTAATAATAGCAAACCTTGGTATAGTTTTATAAGAGTCATGTACTATGCTAAATCTTGACTATAAAAAGTCCCAGCAAGGAGGCATTTACTGTTTGACAAAACTTTCCCTGGGGAGATACAACACACATGTCTACTTACCCCAGATAGGAAACCCACTACAGACCAAAGTACACATGCTACCGAAGTCTATCTTGGCAAGCCAGTTTACTTACAGGAGTATGGATGAGGGCTTACAGGATCAGAAATTACTCTAACACAGCTGCATTATCAAAGATTACCCCAGCACAAAAGCTGGAAACCTGGAACACACCACTGAAGGCAGCTTGACAGGTGGGAGAGTGTCCTTTCCAGGTGACTCAGTTGGTCCAAACCTCTTCCAGGCAGTTAGGCTGGTTTCTGTTTCTCCCAGGCATTAAGTCTTGGGAAGGAGGAGCCTAGTAAATCCGGTCAGTTTCAGGGACTTCCTGAAGCTATTTTGAGTTGTTTACTTTCTGATAGAAGAGCTTCTCTGAAGGAAAGAATGTTTCAGTCTGAGCCGGCTGTGGTGGCGCAGGCCTTTAATTCCAGCACTCGGGAGGCAGAGACAGGCAGATTTCTGAGTTTGAGGCCAGCCTGGTCTACAAAGAGAGTTCCAGGACAGCCAGAGCTATACAGAGAAACCCTGTCTTGAAAAACCCAAAAATTAAAAATAAAAATAAAAAAGAATGTTTCAGTCTCAGCAGAAATTGCTACATAACACTTGGGGATCAAATGCAGGTGGTCAAACTTGCCGTTTGCTCTGCCCATTGAGACATCCAATCAGCTTCCATTGAAAATTTGCCAACTTTGATGAACACAACTGAGTGCAAATTGGTGCACTAGGTCACTAATAGAGCCAGGCTGTAGACTTGTCTGGTTCTGTTTCCTCTTTTCCTACAAGATGTATAGTGACATATAGATGTGTGGCAATATTTGCTTATAGAAGGGAAGTTATTTCGATCAGAGTAGCTATGAAGCAGGGGTTTTAAAGTTTTTAATGGTTATAGAGGAAATGCTGTTATGTTACAGGATTTTTAGTTTAGAAAGAACTGCTCTTAGTAGTCTTGTTACCCCACAGTCAGGAACTTGTACTCCCTCCTTTTCATCCTTGGTTCTGTCCAGCATCTGTTCCTGTCCCAGTATGTTGTATTGGCAAGACTTTTCTTGGGGAGATGAACACACAAGTTTACTTACCCCAGACAGGAAGCCCACTACCAACCAGAGTACAGACATTACCAAAGTCCAATTTGGTGAACAATGGTTGAGCTGTAACTTACAGGGGCACAAATGATTCAAAGATAACTATATCACCAAAGCCCACCTCAGCGTGGATGGCCACTTACTAAGCTGCTGTACACTGCACAACTTACAGGCAGCTCAAGAGGTTGGAGAGTTTCCTTGCCAGGTATCTCCAGTTGGTCTGAACTCTTGCATGGAGCTTAGCTGGTTTTTGTTTCTTCTAGGCAGCTGCTGGTCTGCAGCCTTTCTTCTCTAGAAGTGTTTTTTGTTTGTTTGTTTTTGTTTTGTTTTGTTTTGAAGCTCAGCTTCCCTGAGTCTTTGAGACTCTGTTTTTATTGTTTACTCAGGCAGGGAGAGGCATAGTGAATCTGGTCAGTTTCAGGAACTTCCTGAAGCTCGTTTGAGTTGCTTACCTTCCTGTTTAAGGAGCTTTCCTGCAGAATGCAATTTTTTAAACTATGGAAGATACTTGTTATACAATGTACCATGACTGTCTACTTTCTTAAAGCTAGGAATCTGAACCAGGAGAGCAATTTACCAAGTAGCAAAGTCATGGTATACCACAGATACCACAGATGAGTTTAGGCTGCTCTTGAAGTTTATAAGCACTGAATTCTGGTACACTTAATATGTGTCTTTTCTCTTTGGACTTTACGCTATTACCAATGAGATTTAGCTACATTTTCCTAACATTTTTGTTTTTACCATGGTGTCCATCATTATCTGTATTGTCATTTATTTACTCTTCAGATGGCTCTGGACTGAAAGGAGTTGTTACTTCCGTTATGAAAATGTGTTAGCTTACTAAGAATCAACTGCTTGATCCTTTGGCGGGGGAAAGTTCAGCTTTGGAAGAAATGGTCAAATAGTCTTCTAAAGCAGTGGGGGAAAACTCAACCCCAAACGTGGAGTAAATGCCTGCCAGTTGCTGCAGATTTTCACTAATACTTGGTATCTGCAGCTCTTAGTCTTAAGATAATTTTGGATGCTATGCAATGGTATTTCACCATGGGTTTAATTGCCACCTATCAGATGACTGATGATACTAAAATATTTTTATGTGTATGGCTATAAATATTGTTATTTTGTGAAGAATTTACAAAAGTGATTTTGCCAATTTAAAGTCAGTTTTTTGGGGAATGCGAAAGAGCTCAGTCCATTTGGTACCTACAACACTAGTATTAGGATCTGAGTTTGGGTCCTGAGAACCCACATGAAAAGCTAGATGGAATTGGCACATCATGCCTTTAACTCCAATACTCCGGAGCGAGGGTTAGATACAGGTTACATCCCTGAAGCTCATTGGTCAGCCAGTCTAGATGAGTCAATGAGCCTCTGATTCACCCAGATAACCTGTTTCAAAAATTTAAAAAAAAATGTAAAACTGGAGAACAAGCAAGGAATGACACCCAGCATCAACCATGCGCCTTCACATATACATATTCACATATCCACACTAACAAGTACACACATCACAAACATACATACATACACACATACATACATACATACATAATACATACATCATAATACAGAAGAAAAAGAAAGTGTTTATCTGCTAAACATTGATCCATAGGAGGGTTATCCCCCCTCACCATCTCTGCCTCCCAGGCTGGCCTCAAATTCACTGTCCTCCTGCCTCAGCCTTCTATGTGCTGAGATGGAAGGTATGTGGCAGAGTGCCCATCTAGTAGTTTTTTCAATCATAGTTTGGACACAAGCCTTTTTAAAAAAACACATGTGTGACAATCTCCTCCTCCATGGACTGGCTCTTCATTCTCTCAATGTGTCTTCTGACTTACATTGAGTTTTCCATTTTTTTTTATTTAATCACATGCATTATTTAATACATGCTGTTAAATTACAAAATTATTCACCCTGCCTAACTCTTTTTTTTCTTTTTTTAAAATTTTTAATATTTTTATTACATATTTTCCTCAATTACATTTCCAATGCTATCCCAAAAGTCCCCCATAGCGCCCCCCACTTCCCTACCCACCCATTCCCATTCTTTTGGCCCTGGCATTCCCCTATATTGGGGCATATAAAGTTTGCAAGTCCAATGGGCCTCTCTTTCCATTGATGGCCGACTAGGCCATCTTTTGATACATATGCAGCTAGAGACAAGAGCTCCGGGGTTCTGGCTAGTACATCATGTTGTTCCAACAATAGGGTTGCAGATCCCTTTAGCTCCTTGGGTACTTTCTCTAGCTTCTCCATTGGGAGCCCTGTGATACATCCAATAGCTGACTGTGAACATCCACTCCTGTGTTTGCTAGGCCCCGGCATCGTCTCACAAGAGACAGCTAAATTTGGGTCCTTTCAGCAAAATCTTGCTAGTGTATGCAATGGTGTCAGCGTTTAGAAGCTGATTATGGGATGGATCCCTGGATACGGCAGTCTCTAAATGGTCCATCCTTTCATCACAGCTACGAACTTTGTCTCTGTAACTCCTTCCCTGGGTGTTTTGTTCCCAATTCTAAGAAGGTGCACAGTGTCCACACTTTGGTCTTCATTCTTCTTGAGTTTCATGCGTTTAGCAAATTGTATCTTATATCTTAAGTATCCTAAGTTTTGGGCTAATATCCACTTATCAGTGAATACATATTGTGTGAGTTCTTTTGTGATTGTGTTACTTCACTCAAGATGATGCCCTCCAGGTCCATCCATTTGGCTAGGAATTTCATAAATTCATTCTTTTTAGTAGCTGAGTAGTACTCCATTGTGTAAATGTACCATAATTTCTGTATCCATTCCTCTGTTGAGGGACATCTGGGTTCTTTCCAGCTTCTGGCTATTATAAATAGGGCTGCTATGAACATAGTGGAGCATGTGTCCTTTTTACCGGTTGGGACATCTTCTGGATATATGCCCAGGAGAGGTATTGCTGGATCCTCTGGTAGTACTATGTCCAATTTTCTGAGGAACCGCCAGACTGATTTCCAGAGTGGTTGTACAAGCTTGCAATCCCACCAACAATGGAGGAGTGTTCCTCTTTCTCCACATCCTCGCCAGCATCTGCTGTCACCTGAATTTTTGATCTTAGCCATTCTGACTGGTGTGAGGTGGAATCTCAGGGTTGTTTTGATTTGCATTTCCCTGATGATTAAGGATGTTGAACATTTTTTCAGGTGCTTCTCTGCCATTCGGTATTCCTCAGGTGAGAATTCTTTGTTCAGTTCTGAGCCCCATTTTTTAATGGGGTTATTTGACTTTCTGGAGTCCACCTTCTTGAGTTCTTTATATATATTGGATATTAGTCCCTTATCTGATTTAGGATAGGTGAAGATCCTTTCCCAATCTGTTGGTGGTTTTTTTGTCTTATTGATGGTGTCTTTAGCCTTGCAGAAGCTTTGCAGTTTCATGAGGTCCCACTTGTCAATTCTCGATCTTACAGCACAAGCCATTACTGTTCTATTCAGGAATTTTTCCCCTGTGCCCATATCTTCAAGGCTTTTCCCCACTTTCTCCTCTATAAGTTTCAGTGTCTCTGGTTTTATGTGAAGTTCCTTGATCCACTTAGACTTGACCTTAGTACAAGGAGATAGGAATGGATCGATTCGCATTCTTCTACATGTTAACAACCAGTTGTGCCAGCACCATTTGTTGAAAATGCTGTCTTTCTTCCACTGGATGTTTTTAGCTTCCTTGTCGAAGATCAAGTGACCGTAGGTGTGTGGGTTCATTTCTGGGTCTTCAATTCTATTCCATTGGTCTATTTGTCTGTCACTATACCAGTACCATGCAGTTTTTATCACAATTGCTCTGTAGTAGAGCTTTAGGTCCGGCATGGTGATTCCACCAGAGGTTCTTTTATCCTTGAGAAGAGTTTTTGCTATCCTAGGTTTTTTGTTATTCCAGATGAATTTGCAGATTGCACTTTCTAATTCGTTGAAGAATTGATTTGGAATTTTGATGGGGATTGCATTGAATCTGTAGATTGCTTTTGGCAAGATAGCCATTTTTACAATGTTGATCCTGCCAATCCATGAGCATGGGAGATCTTTCCATCTTCTGAGATCTTCTAGAATTTCTTTCTTCAGAGACTTGAAGTTTTTATTATACAGATCTTTCACTTCCTTAGTTAGAGTCACGCCAAGATATTTTATATTATTTGTGACTATTGAGAAGGGTGTTGTTTCCCTAATTTCTTTCTCAGCCTGTTTATTCTTTGTGTAGAGAAAGGCCATTGATTTAATGGAATCTAGATAACTGATGTTTTCATCCTCATTTAATGTTCTTATGGGCCCCATAGATTTATGCCCATCTCAAGATCACAGAAATGGTTGCTTATGTTATCTTTATTGTTCTGATGCTTGTTTTTACTTCTATTGATTTTGAATTGATTTTTGTGTATGATGGGAGGTAGGGTTAAAAGCTTGGGGTTTTTGTTGAGTTTTTTTTTTTTGTCTTTGTCTTTTTGTTGCTGTTGTTTTTGACTGGCCAATTTATCTAGCAACACTGATTAAGAGCCACTATTTTCCTGTAATATTTCAAAGGCACCTTGAACACAATTCAAATGACTCTATCAACTGGAGTCCAAGATCCTGTTCTGTTTCTATGGCCTGTTAGCCTCTATGAAGCAGTAGCTTTTATTTTTATCCGTGTGTGTGTGTGTGTGTGTGTGTGTCTGCCATTTGTTTGTCGGTGCCTTTGGAGGCTAGAGGAAGGTGCCCCAGTCCCTGGAGCTGAAATGGGTGCTGGGAATGGAACTTGAGTCCTCTGGAAGAGCAGCAAGGGCTCCTAACCTCTAAGTTGTCTCCCCAGGCCATCTCTACTCCTTTAACACGGTACTGCTTTACAGCAAGTCCAGGCCTCTAAAACACTACCTTTGCAAAGTTACTTCTCTTACTATGTATTTTCAGATTTTTCTTTTAATTATGCTGATTGGAAAATATACGTGGAAAACAACTCACTCCTGCCCCATTTCCCCCTCCTGCCGCCATTTATTTTCACAACTCCCAAGATGACATTTGTTTTTTGGTTTTTTTTATCTCCATAGCTACCATCTCTCATCTTAACTGATGTGAGTTCAAGTCTCCATTATAGGTAGTCGGTGCTTTTGCTCTGCCTCGAAGATCCCTTGTTACTCTTGATGTCCTACAGTTTTTTCTATTACACTGCATCTACATACCCTCGCTGGGCACACACTGTGTACTCTGCTCTTCTGAGACATGGTCTCCCATAACCCCGGCTACTAGAAAATGACTCTTTTTATCTCTTTGAGAGGAAGTCACTGGGTGCAGCCTCACTTAAGCACTCTTCCCCATTCACGACGTCTATGACTATGATGCAGGGCTCTTCTGAGGAGGGCAGGTCCGTTTCTCATATCTGTTTGTGCAGTCAATAGTTTAGGCGACCGTATATCAGTACAATCGATATCAACACAGACTCACAGATGACCTGATGCTTTGGTTTGCTATTGTGTTGTTGATTGAGTGTGCAGCTTAGGTCTTGGAAGCATCAACTGATTCCTGGATCCTTTAGATATACTTGCATGTTTGCAAGCTATGTCTGGTTTTCCGACCCGATAAGATATTCCAGACTCATCCTGCATGTATTCTCCCAGATTTTTGGAAGAAGCCCTGCTTGCTTTGACACCAGGGTTGTATAAGAAACCAAGATCTGGGTGTCAGCTATGTTTGGCTACAATGTTTTGGCATCAAGGTATCTCACTAAAAGCCCAAGCAAGTATCGTCTCTTTCTATAATTCTTCTATACCATCTTGCCCATTCTTTTAAAAAGAGCCCTGAGCTGGCCTGAGCTGCCCATCGCATTTCATATCTAAACCCTATGGTTGGTAATTTCTCTTCTATCTTCTCCTCATCTCTTCCATCTTGCCATTTTCTTTAGCACTCTGTTCCCATTCAGAAATATTCTATCTCTACTTCAGATTTTTATATGGTTTTATTTGGAAAGTTGTTTTTCACTAGTATATCTTTTCAAGATTTGTACTCTTCCTATTCTTATTTCCCATACAAACTGGCCTACAGCATCAGCGGATGGGCTATATCACACACAAACTGGCCCATGCCATCAGCTGATGGGCTGTGTCACTCACAAACTAGCCCATGCCATCAGCTGATGGCTTTGTTGAAGCCCTGACCTCCAAACCTTGAGGCTGGGTTGGGTTACTGACCTTTAAGCTAGAGCTCCAGCCCACTGGTCAGCAACTGTTCTACTGTTTGGATTTCTTCCATCATATTTACTATGTAAGCTGACAGTGAAGAGCCAGCCTGCTTTAATCCCAGGTAAGCAGTGGGTTGGCCCCCACACAGACTCCCTTAGCAGACTCTTCCCTGTGTTGGCTGAAAACTCTAAAACACAATCTATTTGTCTGGTTTCATTTTTATTATGCAAATGACACGGGTTTCAATTTTTCCATGATCAATATCATTTCCTTCTAAAATATTTATATTCTCTCTCTCTCTCTCTCTCTCTCTCATGTGTGTGTAAGTCAGAGGTCTATGTTGGAGGCCTTCTTCAGTCTCTCTCCACCCTAAACTTTGAGACAGTGTCTTGCACTGAACCTGAAGCTCACCATGTGAGTTAGAACAACCAGCTAACAAGGCCCCAGGCATCTGCCTGCCTTGGCCACACCAGAGCTAGATGACATCTAGGTGCTCATTCAGCTTCTTACATGACAGCTGGAGGTTTGAACTCAGCTCCTTATGCTTACAAGGCGAGCACTTTAGCCACTGAGCTATCTCCCCATCCCCTTTATTTAGTAATATAAAGAAAGAAGAATGCAAAATAAAATAACAATTCAAGCCAGAGAGGTTAATTCCTGGGCCAGGTAGAACTCTGGCAAGGTTGGGTCCTGCTAAGGGCCAGTCCCTCACACACTGTACTGTGTGTGAACTCGCTAATACCTGTCGCTGTGTAGCAATGGAGCATACCCTTGGGACAGTACACGTCCAGTGATGCTGAGGTGGGGTGAACATGGAAGCTACTGGTCTGAGGAATGTGATGACTGGGTCCAGAACCGTTCCCACTAATTGGACTAGGAAAGCCACCCCACATGATAAGAGGGTCACCACACCACTGGTCTGTTAAAAGTGGGAAGCCCTGAGCCCTTCCTGGCAAAGCGTTCTGACTCTGAGTTTGGGGATAAATGACTACTCCAGACGTGAGTCACCGCAGTTTGGAAATTCTCAGCTGCAGCCTGCACTTTAAGAAAAAAAAATTATTATTATCATCTCTGACTAATAACTAGCAAACCCAGAGTGAAAAAATAACTCTGTGGGAGATGAAGAGAAAGTTCTAAAAAAAAAAAAAAAACAACTTCACAAGGAGCTCAAAGCACAAGAAGACAGGAGTACAGCAAGGCAAGCAGCGAGTCTTAAAATATTAACTGAGTAATTATACCAATTAACATTTAGCTGTATCTATGTCCATTCCATTTTGTCTCTAATAAAATGATAGGTGGTGGTTATGGCTGGAGATCTCTGAAAGTTAATTAAAATCACTGAAACAGAACCAATACAATGTCCATTCTTCTTGTTGTTGTTTTAATTCATTGAAGGCTAAATAATCTATATCCTATTCTGAAATTTATTCCAAAAGGAGACTGAGCCAGGAGTGCAGACATGTTTTCTTTCTTCTCCTGAAGTCCCTGTCATTGTGCTGCATCTCATCTGGGCATCTAGCTGAGGACCAGTTATCCTGATCTACTGATGTCTCTGGTCTCCTGAATCAGAGGATTGCCCTGTTGTGAACTGTGTTTTCCCTGGCCTCTCACGTTCAGCCACTGCAGTCCAAGTGTACTCTGGGGTTCAACTCCATGCAGGAGCTCTGTGGAGGTCTGAAGTGAGGCAGAAACTAAATGAGACAGCTTCTCTCTCTGCTCATCCATGGCAGCAATCCTGAGAGGACCTGACTGGCCTACAGGGGAAGACCACAGCTGGCCATTTGACAGGAGTAACAACTCTGGAGGGACCAGCCACCAGGCCTGCTAGTTTAGTTGGGTAAGGAAAGCCCATCTTTGGGGACCTGCTGCAGCATGGGATGCAGAGGGTCCTTTCTACATCCAGTTGTTCTATTTCTTTAGAAAATTTTATTTGTTTATTTATTTGTATGTATGGGTGTTTTGTCTAAATGGATACCTGTCCACCAAGTGCATGCCTGGTGCCTGCAGAGGCTAGAAGAAAGAAATCAGATCCCCTGGAATAGGGTTGCAACAGACCATGGTAAGTGGCCATATGACAATGGGAATTGAACCTGGGGTTCTCTGGAAGATCATCCTGTGCTCTTGACTCCTGAGCCATCTCTCTAACCTCTCTCTGCATCAAGTGCTATGAAGTTTTCAAGGCCAAACTCTTATTTGCTATCCATTGACGAGATAACGCAGACAAATATGACTGAGAACACAATTTCCTCCTCCGCATGGACTCACACAGGTACCTTTTGATGTCTTTGAAGTTACTCTCAAAATATTTTTCAGGGAAATGAATGCTTAGTGGCTGCTAAATATGGTGTCCCTTCAATTTTGGGTGGTATATGCAAATCTTGCTTTTCATTCCTGTGGCTGAGTCTGAAAAATCTTTGTTCAGAAACTTAAAGAATGATAAATACAAAAAGAACTTACGTTTACGGATCTGCATCTTCAGGAACTGGACTCTGTCAGGCTCCAAGTAAACTCCCAGTGTCGGCTACTGCTACCCAGTGGGTGTATAACATATGCTGGCATGTGTTTCCTGTGAATAAATATCCGTCAATCAGTTGATGCATTAGTTAACGTTTAGGGATTGTCTCTCACAGGCATTCCAGTGTATTTAATATAGACAAGTGCACCCTTTATGAAGGGCAGGGACAATAAATGACCCTCATGTGACTTGTTCCACACCCCTGAGACTGTCCCCGCCCTCCCTCAAGCCTGAAGCAGTGTTTTGAACTTGTCTGACAGTACCTATCCTGTCTTGTGCACACTCTCTGTATTTGTACTCACCAGCCTCTATGCTAGAACCCTGTTTCAAAGAGTTAAGGACTCTAGTTCATCTTTTATTCCTTCTAAACTCTTACAACAGCCTCAACACCCTACATAGGCCTCAACTGGATGACTTTGCCAATATTGCCCCTTCCCCTGGGCCTAACAGATGACAGCACGGTGTCAGTGACCAGAGAGCCCTGACATTTTAGATACTTTTGGACGCTAGTGATAAAACGCTTGACTTACATCTTTGCAAGCCTGTTTTTTTTTTCCTTTTACACCGTGTGTTGGTTTGTATGTGTGCATGCATTTTTAAATAACCAGGCTGTAATTAAGTCAGCCTATTCTTGATTTTCTAAAAATTATATAAATTATAGTTTCCTTTCTATAGCGCAAATTAAAATACATCGCTGAAATTAAAGTGGACCTACAGGAGTGCCATTAGCATATTCAAAGCCGAAGGTTGATAATAACGGTGTTTACTTAACTGAAATTTAGCGGTATTCATTCAAAAACAACATGTAGCCCTAACCGCCATCCATGAAATAATGCATGTTGCTTTACGGTTCTGAACCCTAATTAGCTGGGAACAAAACAACTCCTTTGACTCCTATTAACCGTTTCCATTCTGCTTTTCTCTGTGCTACCTGAAGCAGAACACTCTTTGGAGGTGTTCTGGGACTCCTCCCAGGGGGGCCTGGCTTGGAGACTGGAGAAAGGACACTCCACCTTCCTTTATCCAAGTGAAAAGCAGTCCACGTGACTACAGTCAGTTCTCTCCTCCTCCTGAGCATCGCCCTATTTATATCTGCTCGTGGGTTTGCCTTCGTTGTGTGCAAATGCCTTGGCATGAGTGAGCCAACAAATAGGAGTTAAGTCAAAATGATTTCAAGGAACCAAATTCCTCCCAGGCCCACTCAATCTCTTCCTGGGAGAAAGCCTCTTCCACAGGCCTTCATCTCTTGGGGTGATGCCTCCCTTGGGCCATCAAGTGTGGGTGATGGTTGAGACCACAGTCCTTGAATTCCCCACAGAGTCAGGGCCAGATAATAAGTGACTGCCAGTGATGTGCAGGGCCAGGGACATTGCATAGACTGGTACCTTGTAACACACACGAGGATCCTGGGACTGAGAGAGCCAAAGGTACCAAGATGAGGCTGTATAGCCCAAACCTGGTTGATCATTGCTCCCTCATCCATTCCTTCAACAAACCCTGTCTCGCTTTGTTCCCTGCCAGCAATGGGGACCCAGTGAATGGCCAGGACAAGGGAGGTCTTTACCCTCATGGGGCTGAGGTCACTAAGTATGACCCCTTCAGTGAGGACACGGAGCCTGATGGTGGGCATGGTGATTGGGATGGTTAGGGAGGGGTGAGAAGAAAAGGCTCACACACCAGAACAGGACCAGGGTACAGGGTGACCAAAAGGTATACTCTAGGACAGTGGCTCTCAACCTTCCCTTTTAGTATAGTTCATCGTGTTGTGGTTACCCCGCCTGCAACCATAAGATTATCTTCACTGCTGCCTCTTAAGTGTAACTTGGCTACTGTTATGAATTATAAGTATTAGTGTTTTCTGACAGTCTTAGGCCACCCCTGTGAAAGGGTCGTCGACCCGCAAAGGGAGTCACTACCTATAGGGCAAGGGACACCGCTCTAGGCAGAAGGAACAGCCAGTATATAGGTTCTGAGACAGGAAGGGCCCCGGGACACTTCAGGGTTGGGGCAGGATGGTGACCCACAGGAAGATTAGCCCTCTGGAGCAGCCTTGTGGATTGGTGGGTTACTCTATACAGTATGGGGTCAGCCATGGCGAGAAATGCAAACCATAGATACTGTGGCCTTCTCTGAGCACACCATTGCACAGGGTAAACTGGGTGTGGAGAAAGCAAAACCATTAAGGCTGTCTGTTAGGAGGCTGTTCAGCTTGTCCCATCCCCCTGGTCAGGCTGGTCACCCCAGTTGAGACCCAGGCACACTTAAGCCACCCCACACAGATGTCAATCTCTTAGGTGTGATTGCACCATAGACTGATAACCGAAGGGTGGCAATCACTGAGTCAGTGCCAGCCTCTTAAAATTGGGACAAGTGAGGACTCAGAGGATGGAACTGAAGAGGAATGGCACCCAGAATCGCCTACCAGGACCTACGAGGTGAAGATCTGTCTGCCTGGTGGCAGCTCATCACCATTAGGGTACTAGTCCTTAACCACTGTATGCAACAGGACACGAGGGTACGAACGTGGTCAGTCACAGATGTGGAGATGCAAACATGACCTTAATGATAACTGGCCATTTGCCATCCCAGTTCTCAGACATTGCACAAGCCTTCGCATGCCTAAGCCTTCCTAACCAGTTCCCAACCAGTACGTGGACACCCATTTCTCAGACTGAAACTCAGGCTCAACGGCATCCGGAGGCATGGTGTATAGCCCTGGGTAAGTCACCTGAGCTCTCTGGGGTTCATTTGGCTTCTCTGGGCAGAGGGAAGGTGAACAAGGCTTGTCAGTATCAAGAGATGTGTATACTGCCCATCTGAAAAGCAGCCATGTTGGAGAATGGGATGTGGAAAAGTTTGAGGAACATCTAAAAACATACTAATTAGGCTTTCCAATGGAGGGGAAGCATGGGCAATTGGGAAGTTCATGGTGGCATTGCTTTAGATAGGAAATGGACCCAAAGGCCCGAATCCCAAGATTTTTGTCTAGAGAGATCAGAAGGGCCAAGGGCAATAGTCCACTCTGTGACTGGTTCTTGCAACACTGTGACTAAGTCCTTTCAAGTCTCCCAAGGAGAAAACCAAATAAAATTCATAATGAAAAGGGGGTGTAGTCTATCGCTGAGGAATGCCGTGTGAGAGTAGACACCGGAATGAGTTATCAAAGCAAGTCTGGTATTCTTCCTCTGATGGCCTTAGGAGAGATACCTACCCGCGTGTGGGTGGTTGAAATAGGATTCTGGCTGAAGCCAAGGAGAAGACGCTACAAACTCCAGTCTTCCCTTTTTTGGTTCCTAAAACAAACCCACAAGAACTTCCAGAGAGTCTTGTTCACTGACACTTGCCAGCACTGAGCCTGTTATGTGATCTGAAGACAGAAGGCGCTTGATAAATGAAGAGATTAAGGGACATAGTAAGTTCATCTGGCTGTCTGGAAGTGTTACAAGCCTGTGTCCCTGTACTCACTGGCTCTGGCTCACCTGTCTGCTTATCCTCAGCCCCTTCCCACAGATCCTAGAGAGTGAGTCAAATGGACTAAGGCTTAAATATTATTGTGAAGCTTTGTCCTAAGCACACACACACACACACACACACACACACACACATCCACACACAGAGCTTCCAGTGGAGAGGTGAATTTGTCATTATCTGCAAACACAGGGTGATGAAACACCTATGTAATAGGGCACAGTCCTCTGTCAAGGCCTTATTCATCTCTAGTGTTTCTGAGCTAACAGATGTGGGGCCAAATCAGCCACTTGCGGCATGTCTTCAGCGTTCTTTCATGAGATGCAATCAGAGAAAGAGATCTAAATGGCAAAAAAAATTTTTTTTTCTTCCTTTCAAAGCTCCCATGGCTTTTGCCTGGAAAAAAAAATCCTGTTTATAAAAAGCAAACTCTGGGCTGGACGTCACCAGGTCCCTGGGGTAAACACTGCCTGTGTGCTTCCAAGACCATTGACTGAAACTGTCCGGTGACTCAGGAATAAGCCTGGTGCTGACCCCGAAGAGCAGAAATACACATTTTTGTCAGTTGCTAGGAGTGTGACGGTGTGTCTAGCCTGTTTGCATCATTAAGAGAAGCAAGAGAGACTGGGACTGATCCCAAAGGCCCCAATTCTCCGGGGAACCCCCCCTTCCAAGCTATTAAAAGGAGTACTCAGATCTGGACCACCCCCTAATGTGAGAAGGAGGAAAAGAGACCATTTGGAAGGAGCCTTGGGATTTGACAGGAAGCAAACAGGTCCAATTCAAAGATGCCCTGTCTCTCTTCTAGCCTCAACTGGGTCTCCTTCCCTACCCTAATCTACATTCACCTCTTGCAGCCTAGCAACCACTCTGGGAGACAGCAACTAGAGCTCTCCCACAATGCCCTAGCCATGGTCAGTAGAGTCAGACACATCAGTCTCCATCTTAAAGATGGGAAAACAGAGCCTTTGAGAAGAGAGGTGCCACATCTCAGTACACAGGCTAGGTAGGTTGAGTCTTGGTAACCCTGGAGTTTGAGTGCCTGGGTTCATAGCTCAATGACTTCCACTGAATTAAAACAGGGAGTCGAGCTTTGGTGACTTGGTTTCTGCACCTTTAAAGTAACAAGATTAATGATACCTACTTCATAAAATGAGCAGAACAAAAGGAATCAGGCACCGCCAGCCATTTTGGTGCCCCATACATACAAGCCATTATTATTGTTGTTGTATTGTTATTATTATTACATTCTTGTTTTGGACAGGTAGCCACCAGGTGCAGTTTCTAACCTGTTTCCCCTTTATCCAGTTTTGCACCGAGGGCCAGGGTTTTGCACTGCCTTTCCACACCATGTCTCTTGTGTCCCTGATACTGTTCCCATTCAAAAACCTCGAAGGCTTAAACTCCCTTTCTAAAGCCGGTGGCCACATGGGCTGTTATTCAGTGTTATGGCCGGCTTGAGGGAATGCCACGCCTCCTTATCTTTGTGGTACATGATTAAGAACCATCAACAGATATAGGAGTGAAAAGCCTGTCTCCCATGGAAGGCTAGGGTGGTGTGATGGCAGAAAGCACACATGGTCTCTCCCTGAAGCAACCATCAACTCTAAATAATACCATTGCCAAATGACAGAAGGAACTGGGAAGATGTCTCCGGATTCTTTGCCCTCTTCCGGGTTCCTTGCCTGTAGCAGGTGGGAAGAAGAACCAGAAAGAAAGAAATGGCCTAGCTAGGTGGACATGGCATTCAGTGGTCTCTACACTGACTGCAGAGGGTGGTACTTCAAAGAATGAGTAGCCTTTGCTGCATGCAAGGGTGGGGGGGTATCTACATTCTCTTTAGACGAGGCTCCTGGAGGTCCTTGCTCGGCAGTGTGGTATCTCTAAGGGAAACTGTTTGACATAGCATGCAGGAAGACCAGCAGAACTAATGAGGAGTTATCTCTGAGGTTCTCTCACTACCCAGAAGACACTGTGTTCCCATCCAGAACTCTACTGGCTGGAACACGGAGAGCAATCACACTTCTGAACTCAGGTGACGGACATAGTTTAAGAAAATGCTAGTAACAGAAAATGTGGACAGATCACACAAAACAACTTTTGTTCCTAGGGCATACTGAGGCAAAAATGCCCTATGGTGGGCTTAAATTCACTCTACATCCCAGGCATGAAACTGGGCATCTTCCTGCCTCAGCTTTCTAAATGTGGACCTTACAGGTGTGTACCATCTCTCTCCTAAATTTCCAATCACTTTGATAATCCCAACCTTTTCCTTGAAGAAGCAGTCGTTCTGTATTTTGATCCTTCTGGGGGTAGGGGACAGGGGAGGGTGGGACTTGTATCTTAATTAGGTTACTTTAAATGTGTAACTTGGCTTTCTGAGCTTAGACCTTGTTTTTCAAAGGATATAATCTGTTTTAAAGTGTATTACAAAGACTTCTACCTCGAGGGTTCCCTTTCTTCCCCCCAACCTTCCTTCTCAGTAATGGTGAATTCATTATTCTTGGAAGCAGAAACTCAGAACGTGGAGAGAAATACCATGACTCCTTCCTTCCCCACTACCTGAAGAAACGCCGTTCTTCTGCTTTCATTTGATGTAAGCTGTGCATCGCATGAGCTCAAAACACACAGCTCTGAGGCCAATGCAACAAAGTCCATATTCTGGGTCTGCATCTTGCTGCAGAGACTTGGGCAAGTCATGTCCCCTCCCTCAGGCTTCGCCCCCACATATATGAAACAGAAGAGATTAGCCGTGTTCTTTCAGGTTGGTTATGAGGGACACAGTGATGAAGCTAGAATGATAAAGTTGTGTCTGGTGCATAGCATTAAGCAATGAAAATCATTTAATAAGTAACAATTATTGCACATTTAATAGGCAGCAATAGTGTGCTGGCAGCTTCCCATTACTGTATTTAATCATCACAATAACTTGATGGTCATTCCATTCACTTTCCAGATGAAGGAACCAGGGCAGAGCAGCTATGAAATGTGGTGAAGGTACACACAGCCAGGAGTGGCAACATTGGGATTTGAATGGAAGACCAGAACCCACCGTCTTAACCCTAACAAATGGTGACCTTCTTGGTGAGATTATTGAGATGAAACCCCAAAATGTCCGTACTTAAATGTTATGAGACAATTGCTTTGGCAGAGATGCCTTGCCTGACCCTTTTGTGAATATGAAACCAAAAGTTTCGTGAATCCGACATTAGTCGGAAGAGAAAAAAGAATTATTTCCCACAACCTGGCAATATAAACAGGCTAGTGAAATAAGACATGGATGGGTTTCCCAGTTGTAATGACCTTCATTTCTCATGTGATCATACACTCAATACAGAAGCTCAAAGCAAGATGATTTGGAAAAGAAGCGTTGGTTTTAAGCTCTTATCACCAGACTTAGCATCCGTTGAATTGGGCCTAAGTTGAAGTAATCGTGCAAATAGTTAATAGCCATTTACCTGTTCATCTGGTTTTTAAAAGCCAGGGTTAGTAAAGTGATCTGTACATTTGACAGGATGTCTCTCTGCTGCCCTGACGCATGCTTTCATTTTATACGGGACAAAGCTCACACTCTCGTTTCCTTATTGATCGCCGAGGAATGTACTTCATTCCACCTGTCAGAAAGACAATGCTGATGTCCGTCCATGAGTGTTTCCGTACGTTCTCCCAGAGGAAGCCTTGTTGGCAAGTTCTTACTCATCTGCAGAAGCTGAGTGCTAAGGGAAAGAAACCTCAAATGCAAAACACCCAAAAAACAAAACAACAACAAAAACCCAACAACCCTGTAACGCCCTGGCCGTCATTTTCCAGAAAGAAACAACAGAAGAGAATGAGCAATTCTGTGGGGATTGAAGCCTTTTAGAATACTCGCAAGACCGTTGCCTGTATTGGCTATCCTTGGCCCCAATGCCAGGCATGGAAGATGACCTGGAAATCTCTACCCACACTGGACTTTCTCTTCACAAACCTTGCTTTCTTCTGCCCCAAGGCCAGTCCTATACCTGCATTCTCCCTGAAACCTTCTTTCCCCAGATCTTAGCCCCGCCCCCCAATCCTTGCATGTCCTTCAGATCTGTGACAGGTGAGGTCCTCAGCTGGATATTTTGTTTTGTTGAAAGCAAACACAGTCGCCGTGACGGTGCCTTTGAGTGATGTGCTGGACAAACTCGGTGGGATTCGGAGCTGGACCTGGGTCTAGGTACCATCATATCCCTCAGAGTGTAGCACATGCTGGAATCACAGTTGATCATCAAGAAATAGTTTGAAGACTCTGACCATCCACTGCTTGAACCAGTACTGATACATCTCTAAAATATGGTCCTAAGAGTCTTCTCTTGTCCATATTATCTATGCCACTGGGATGTCATTAGCTTTGGCTCCACAGCTCTGTCAGGCATGGCATGAGCTCAGCTAAAACCCATAGGTCCTCAAGTTTGTCCTGAGATACTAGGTGTGGGGAGCTATTTGTCAGTTAGCGTTCGTCTGGTTTTTAAAAGCCACATGCTTTGTGCCATCAGAATTGCAGATCTGGTCCTTGCTTGCGTCTACGGTTAAGGGGGCTGCTAACCTGGCTGCATCTCCCATTCTCCACCAGCAGTCGCAGGTGGGAGGAAAATGACATCACGTGTGAAGATATCCAAACACGTTTCTTGGCACATCAAAATGCATGTGGTAAATTATTTGACGTGTCTCTTGAGTAACCATCATCCTGTCAACACACTTTGTAGGACAGCTACGAGACCGAAAGAAAGTCCAAAACCACCCTGACAAGGTATTCCTTAGGACCTTCTAGCCATCTCCCAACTGCCCACAATGCTACTTTACCCTCATCCCGGCAGCCTGCATCAAAGGAATCTCCCTGTTTTTTTTTTTTTTTTTTTTTTTTTTACCTCCTCTGGACAAAGCAAATGAGTCTGGCAGCAAATTGTTCTTGACTTGATATCTTTTGGAGTGTCTTATTCACATGGCAATTTGACAACTAACTATCTCTCTCTCTCTCTCTCTCTCTCTCTCTCTCTCTCTCTCTCTCGTCATTTGTTTGTTGTATTTTTATCTAAACACTAACAGTTCAAATGCTCCAAAGTAGGGAATCCTGGTCTCACCTTGGTATTCCATTCCCACACCTCAGGGTTCTTCCTCTCCCTAGAACAGAATCACACCCCCTGCCTTCCTCTTACCCCTCCTTGCCTCCAGGAAGGATACCATGGGGTTGGGTTCTCTTAAGACAGCAGCATTAATATGCTTGGTCATTCCTTCCCTGGAACAGGTCTGCAGAGTGCTACATTGAAAGTCTCCCTCTCCCTGCAGGGGTCTGTCTCTAACAGCCCCCTCTCTCTTGCCTTTAGCCACCCTCTACTACAACCTCAGCTTCACTTTCCTCTGAAATGCCAAAGCAAGATGAAATTGATGAAGTAGGCTTGTTCTTCTCTAATGGGGTGAGCCAGGCTTTCTGAGCACCCCACACAGTGACCAGGGAAAGGGACTTGGATTCTGAAGACCGGGCAGCAGATTTGAACTGGACCACCAATCACCAGCTGCGAGACTTTAGGCAAGTTCTTTTAGCTTTCCTGAACTCATCTGTCTAAGCTCGCTGGGGCTGGCTTGAAATATGTGCTCTTGATTTTGTTCCATTATCTACGCTGCCCATATTTAAAGGTTTGTACTTTTTTTTTAAGGGGAGGAAGAAAGGGGAGTATGGGGTGGGGGTAAGTAAGGCTATCACAGACTGGTTCTCCTCCGATGTTCTGGAAGGGCTGAGAGAGGGACTGGCCCCGGGCATCCTTCAGAGCCTGGCCTGCCTCAGGGCAGCTAGCTTCTATTAGCACCTGCCTCCCCTCCCCCATGTTTAGCCATAGTTGGGTCCAGCGAAGCTCTTAAGGGTAGGTGAGAGAGTTCTTGGAAGGTTCAGCTTCCACAGGGTCCCCCCCCCCCCGCTCCCTCTTTCTAGACTCCTTGATGGTACGGAACCACTTCTCTTACCCTCACTGTCCTCCTGCGCGAAGGTTGGTAGCGGCAATCCGCCAGCTTCCCGCGCTCCAGTCAGTTCTACCATCATCGGACGTCCTGCCCTGGGCTGGCTTCCCTGCTCCCCGTTCTCTCCGCCGCCCGGGAGCTCCCCCTCGGGGCGGCGCGAGGCGGCAGCCCGCGGGGTTGGTGACAGCGCGGGGGAGAGGGGCGGCTGCTGCAATCCTCCCGCCCACGTGCACCGACGGCAGCGAAGCTCCAGCAGTCGCCAGGGCCCGCGCCTCCCGCGCGGGTGGGTGCTTCACCTCTGGGGCTGGTGGGGGACCCATAACCTGAGCCCCACCGCCGGGACTTCTATTTGCATAACCCGACCCCCCCTTTCTTCCCGACCCAGGCTGGAGATGAGAGTCGGGCTCCCCACCGAGGCGTCGTCTTGCCTGTGGTCAGCGCGGGGGCCGCGGGACTGGCCGGAGCGCAGGCGGAGCGGGCTGGCGCACGTGGTAAGAGCGCGGCTATTTCTTCCTTTTCTCCCCCCTCTCTCTTAGAAACAGGGCTTTGCAGGGTTTTTAAGAGGGTGGGACACCCACAGAGGTTTCGCTGAGCGTCCTCTCCTGTCCCCTTTGAATTTGATCCCCAATTGGAAAGGAGATCGCGCGCAGAGCACGATCGAGAAACTTTCCCAGATAATGCTTTTGGGCGTTTGAAGTCATGGCGAGGACCATTCCCGGGAGAACAACTTTCACGGTTGGCACGAGTAGAACAGCGCTGCTCAGAGAGCGGCGACAAGCCGGCTCCTGGTGGCACTGGGGCTCCCCTGACCACCGTACTCCAAGAGGGCAGGAGCCGGCGCGCTGCGGCCGCGGGCACCGCAGGTGATGGGCGGGAGAGCGCCTGCAGCGCCGCGCTCCCTCCACGGCGTGGCGCCGTGGCTCCTGCCCGCTGGGGATCCTCGCTGCTCCGGGTAGCGTGGGTCAAGAAAGAGAACAGCCTAGCCCGGCCTGGATCCCTTTTCTGCGGGACTTTGAAGCTGAGAAGGGCAGGGCAGTTTCCCAGCTTGCGTCGGCTATTCCAAGCTACGTAGATCCTGGAGCCTCGGGCTTGGGTACCCTGCCGCAGCCAGAGCGCATCGGAAGCGGGCTGGGCGCGTGGGGGAGGTGGGAACCGAGTGTCCGGAGGGCCAGCAATTTTAGCTCTCTTAAAAGTGTTTGGTCATTTAACAGGAAGTTTTCTACTGGAAGGGCTTGTTTATCTATTGACTTATTTATTTGCAGGGGAAAACAAGTGTGGGGGCCACGGTGACCAGAAACTGTGCCATTTGTTGTCACTCAGCGCAGAGGAAGCTCTAAGCAAGGGGGTGGGGGGGACTATTCCTGGGGTAGACCTTAGGCGCGGGTGGTAGGATGTACCCCCCGCCGTGTGTGTGTGTGTGTGGGGGGGGGTGTTGGTGAGTTGTGAAGATGAAGACAGTGTCTTCCTAGGATATCCTGACTGTCGCCAGGCAGGCAGGCAGGCGCACACACGCGCGCTGTCAAGAGGGAGGAGGTGTGTAGTGTGTAGCGTAAGGTGTGTTGAGTGGGTTTGTAAGAGGGCAGCGGAGGAGGGAGAGTGTGTAGCGGAAGTGGAGCGAGCGTGGTGTGTGTGTGTGCGCGCGCGTGTGTGTGTGCGTGTGTGTGTGTATGCGCATCAGGCAGGGTGAGTGTCCAAGCCTCCATCTGGTCGCCCCCACGCAGCGGACCGCCCAGACACGCCGGGAAGGGCGCCCGCTCTGAGCAGCAGCTGGAGGGGAGGGGGCGGGGAGAGCGCGGGCAGAGGGAGGGGGCGCCTCCGGCCGAGGATCTTTCTCCCCGAAGCTCCCGCAGCTCTTCTGCTCCATTCTCTACCCTAAGCCCTACCCTCAAGTTACCTAAAAATACTTAAACAAACAAACAGCCCAGACCTGTTCCGTTTTCACTCCTGTATAAATAGCACAGACTTTCCAAAAAAGCAAGACCGCATTTACTCTTATCACCAGACACTACTTTCCACCGTGTAATTCAGAAAAAGGCAGTCAGCTTCCGTGAGTGCGGGTAATTTTTTTCTCTCTCTCTCTTTTTTTCTCTGTCTCTCTCTCTCTTTTTTTCTTTTGCTTGCGGTTTTGAGCTGCCAAGAAAGTGAAGGAGGGGTTTGACTGTAGTGTCTCGGCAGCGCTCGGTTTTCTTTCCGAAGTTTAATTTTCCGGAATGGCTCCCAAACAAGGGCCGGGGAGGCGGAGCCGCCACTACCGGATCTTCTCCTTTTTTGGAAAGTCTCGGAGAACCGGAATTCCTCCCCGCCCCAAGAGACAGAGCAACCAGCGCGGCCGCCGAGGGTGAACCCACGGCGGCCGCGCCAGGGTCGGTGCTCGCGCCTTCCTCCCGCTGAACTCTGCAGTCCGGAGTCCCCGCTGCAGGCAGGGGCCGAGAGCCCCAGACCCGGGCGGTTGTCCACCGGCTACAAATCGTTCCTGGCGAGCTCAGCGGAGCCCGCGCAGCCAAGCCCGTATGCAAATTGGCCATGTGACGGCAAAAGCTGCCAGGCCCAGCCCTGTTCCTCAGTCCATATATGGGCAGCGACGTCACGGGTATTGAAGACCTGCCCATAAATACTCCGAGCCTAACACTTTCCGTCTGAGAGAGCAGCGATTGATTAATAGCTGGGCGAGGGGGACACACTGACTGTTATAATAACACTACACCAGCAACTCTTGGCTCCCCAACAGCCGGATCACAGGCAGGAGAGAGTCAGTGACGGATAGACATTTTTTTTTTCTTTAAGAAGCCAACAACTTGGTTGCTAGTTTTATTTCTGTTAGATTTTTTTTTTTTTGGTGTGTGTGTATGTGTTGTGGTGGTCTTTTCTAAGTGTGGAGGGCAAAAGGAGATACCATCCTAGGCTCAGTTCAACCCCTCTCCAAAAAAAAAAAAAAAACGGCTTCTCTGGCGCTCCAGGTAGCGAGGGAGTTGGGTCTCCAGGTTGTGCGAGGAGCAAATGATGACCGCCAAGGCCGTAGACAAAATCCCAGTAACTCTCAGTGGTTTTATGCACCAGCTGCCTGACAGCCTCTACCCGGTGGAAGACCTCGCCGCCTCGTCGGTGACCATCTTCCCCAATGGTGAACTGGGAGGCCCCTTTGACCAGATGAACGGAGTGGCGGGAGGTAAGCCGCGTGTCTTCTTCGGAGCTTGTGGGTGGGGAGCGGTGGGTGTGGGGGACTTGGAGGGGAGAATGGGGACTTGAGGTGGACGGCGCTGACCACACTGGCTCTGAAGATTGGGAGTAGGTGCAGGGGGAGCGGAAAAAGGTAGACTAGGGCTCCCGAGCCGTGCGCGCCGGCAGATGCACCTGGTCACCAAAAGCCACCCGCATGCCTGTAGCTCCGGGCGCGCCCAGCTTTGGCTAGGCGCAGGGTTAAAGCATCGTCTCCTGGTCCTTGAAGCAGGTCCATCAGCCGGACTCTGCGCTACTGGGCTAGGGTTAAAGAGATGGGAAAGTTCAGCAGTCGGGTTAGAGCTGCGCGTCTGGAGAGCTAAGTGGCAGGGGAGCGCTTAGGAAGCGCGCGGGCAGCGCTCTCTGGGCAGAGCCCACTCCCGGAGGATCTCCCAAGCGCGTTGCGCTTCTGGGGTGGCTGGGAGGCACCACCCAACTTGCGCATCGCCCCAAAGTGAACAGGGTTAACAAGCCGAGGCGGCGGAGCAGGGCAAGTAACAGCGAGAAGCGGCAAGGAGAATGCGTAGGGAGGCCCGCGCTGGCACCGGTGTGCGCCAGGTTCCTTGGGGATGCTGTGTAAAGTCTTCTTCCTCAGCCCCCGCGCCTTCCTAGAAGCCCAGCCTCTTAGTCTTAGGCTAAGGCAGGGATGCGCGGGTGTCGGGCTTGGTCGAGGATGTTGGGAGGGAAGGGAACCCTAGACTCCTTCCTCCGCTGCCCGGGTTCACACTGGCAGTCATCAGCTGAAGCGCAGCGGGAGAGGGAGGGGGAGGTGGCACCAGGAATTAGCAGCAAGAACATCACCCACCCACTTACCCATTCTGGGGTTCCCCTCTCTCGCGGCTGGCACCTTCTCTGTACCGCCTGGGATTGATTGGTCGGCTCTTTTTACTGGCGTCTATATGGTTGCCTCGGCGGTAAGACCACAAGGCAAAGGAGTGGGAGAGAAGTCCGAGGCAGATGGGAAATTGTTTGATATTGTTGCTGCTATTGGGTGTTTTTATTGGGGACTAGAGTCACAGATGGCCGGGAGATGGAAGCAGGAAGGGGCATGCCCTGCTTCTTGGAGATACAGTTTTTGAGTTCCAGACTCTGCCTAACTTCTTACTGTCTCTCCAGGCCTCAGTTTCCCCACCTGTTGCTCTGTAGTGTTGGAATCATGAAACGGGGATTGCCATGTGTGTGTGTGTGCCTGCGCGTCAGCATGCATGTATGTGAATTAGTTCTTGCCTGTATTCTCATTGTCCCACCTTTTCCCTGACTTTTCCCTTCCCAGATGGCATGATCAACATTGACATGACTGGAGAGAAGAGACCCCTGGATCTTCCGTATCCGAGTAGCTTCGCTCCCATCTCTGCACCTAGAAACCAGACCTTCACTTACATGGGCAAATTCTCCATTGACCCACAGTACCCTGGTGCCAGCTGCTACCCAGAAGGTATCATCAATATTGTGAGTGCGGGCATCTTGCAAGGGGTCACCCCTCCAGCTTCAACCACAGCCTCCTCCAGCGTCACCTCCGCCTCCCCCAACCCACTGGCCACGGGACCCCTGGGTGTGTGTACCATGTCCCAGACTCAGCCTGAACTGGACCACCTGTACTCTCCGCCACCACCTCCTCCTCCTTATTCGGGCTGTACAGGAGATCTCTACCAGGATCCTTCAGCATTCTTATCGCCGCCACCCACCACTTCCACCTCCTCTCTGGCCTACCAGCCACCTCCTTCCTACCCATCCCCCAAGCCAGCTATGGACCCAGGTCTCATTCCTATGATCCCAGACTATCCTGGATTTTTTCCATCTCCATGCCAGAGAGATCCACACGGTGCCGCTGGCCCGGATCGAAAGCCGTTTCCCTGTCCTCTGGACTCCCTGCGGGTCCCCCCTCCACTCACGCCACTCTCTACCATCCGTAATTTTACTCTGGGGGGTCCCGGTGCTGGAGTCACTGGACCAGGAGCAAGTGGAGGCGGTGAGGGACCTCGGCTGCCTGGCAGCGGGTCTGCAGCAGTGACTGCCACCCCTTATAATCCGCACCACCTGCCATTGCGGCCCATCCTGCGACCTCGAAAGTACCCCAACAGGCCCAGCAAGACGCCAGTGCACGAAAGGCCCTATCCCTGCCCAGCAGAAGGTTGTGACAGGAGGTTCTCACGCTCTGATGAGCTGACCAGGCACATCCGAATCCACACGGGCCACAAGCCCTTCCAGTGTCGGATCTGCATGCGAAACTTCAGCCGAAGTGACCACCTTACTACTCACATCCGAACCCACACCGGGGAGAAGCCCTTTGCCTGTGACTATTGTGGCCGCAAGTTTGCAAGGAGTGACGAAAGGAAGCGCCACACCAAGATCCACCTTCGGCAAAAGGAACGGAAGAGCAGTGCTCCCTCTGCACCTGCATCTGCCCAGTCTTCAGCCTCTGGTCCTGGGGGCTCGCAGGCCGGAGGCAGCCTGTGCGGTAACAGCGCCATTGGAGGACCACTGGCCTCCTGCACCTCTCGAACCAGGACACCTTGAGATGAAGCTCTGGTTGACACACCAGTTTCTCCAGGCCCCAGAGGCCCTCCGTCCTAGCTGCAAACACTACCACCCTTCCCTGTTCCTCCCCATGATCCCGTGATCCTGGGCAAAGGACCTTGATGGAGCCCAGCTCTGTCCCACCTTTTCGCGGACGGCCTTCTGAAAACTTAGGCCATTTGAAGGGAGTTGACTGCCACTCCCAAGAAATGGGGGAGCAAGAAGAGGGGTGGGTGAGGGCCCCTGGCCTACAGGGCTGCACTCTGACCCTGACTGAGAGATGTCTGACTATGGTCTGCTAGCCCTTTCCTTTGGCCCTGGATGCCAGTTGCTCTGAGACTTTTTCTACAATAGGTTGGGAGTTGCTGATTCCTTTGATCGAGGACAGCGGAAAAGACTAAATTAAAGCAAAACTGATGTGGCACTTTAATGGCTTGGGACTGACTTGGGGGTGGGGGTGGGGAGTTGTACAGTGAGCAGAGCCTCATCCTGGCTGCTGCACTCTGGCCCTAGAGCAGTGAATGGAGGTTTCTCTGGCCATCTCAACCCTTAAGCAATATGTCCTAAAAACTCAAGAGAATGGAAGTGCAATGTCGGGCAGGACAAAGCAATATTGGCTCCTTTTTTTGTTGTTGTTGAGGAACAAAGATTATTTTTTCAGTGTATATCCATTTAGATTTTGTGTATTTTTGATGTGCACTGCTCTCCGAGTTCTGAACCTTCGGGAAAAAAAATGTAAAGCATTTATGATCTCTTGAAATGAGTCAAAGGTTAACTAACTTATTTAAAGGGGGACGTACATAGGATGCATGCAGTGAGTGGTGTTGCAAGTGTCCTCTGTGCCTTGTGTGATGTGGGCAGTGTTAACAGGGTCTGCATGTGTACAGGATGCCTTACTATGGGAACAGAGAAATCACTCCCTGGGTTTAAGTATGGCTGTATATTTCTGCCTATTAATATTTGGAATTTTTTTAGAAAGTATATTTTTGTATGCTCTGTTTTGTGACTTAAACGTGTTACCTTTGTAGTCAAATTTCAGGTGGGAATGTGCTTCAGTGTCACTGCCGCTGATCTGTTTGGTTAGTAGCTCTTAATAGTTGTGGAGAGATAAACAATCTATTCTAACATAAAAAAAACCACTAACTGGAGTTCAGATAATGGATGGCTTATTGACTATGGTGTAAATAAATACTTTTCAACAATATTCTGGTTGCAGAAATCATTTCTGAAGTACTTACTGGGTGGAGTTAAAATAGTTATTGACATCTGAGAACTAGGAACAAACACCGCTTTAGTGTGAGGGGTTTAGCACAAGCCCTCCATGTTCCCTTGCTGGCCTGTGGATAACAAGCCCTAGCTAGTCTTCAGGGATTTCCCGCTGAGTTAGTGAGGAGGCCTTCTGACTCACTGTTCTGTCCCCTGTAACAGCCTATAGCTTCTCTCTGCTCCTGAGTGGGCTCTGGAAAATAAATACTTACAAGCAAGTGCCCACTCAAAGATGACACCCCCAGAGCTGCTTTCAGAACTCTGACCACGGCCTAGAACTTGAGTTGTGGCTTTGTGGAAAGTGTGGCAGCGTGGTCAAATTAGAAATGACTTTCTGAGTTCCAGGATTAATCTTACAACCACAGGAAACTTTTTCAAAGAGCTATCATTCCTTCAGATCAAACCTGCTCAGACACCGCTGATGCCAGCATGAATGAGACGGCTTCAGGAATTACCCCAGGACTCATTTCTCTCCAGTCCTGGCATCTCAGATGGTTGCCCATGTTTGGTGGGATCATTTGTCCCAAGCTTGGTGGATCTAGAAATGATTCTCAAAATAGCTTAAGATAGGTAGACACGAGGCTGTAAAACTCCAAGGCAATCTAAACTTATTAGGTAAGCTGCCTCCCCCAAGACACCAGATTATAAAACTCTTAAGGTTTTTTTTTTTTTTTTTTTTTTAAACTGGGAACCTTTTGATTTTCTTTTAAACACAAAAACATCTGACCTACCTACTTGTGTTATGCTTGTTGGCATCTTTACTCTGAAAATCTGGACCTCAAAATTTATAATGTCCACTGCTCCTTATGCAATGTAATCTGTGGGTGTAGTCACACTGCTCAGCCTCAACAGAAAACCCCTCCCTTGCTTCTGGTCCCTGTAAAGTCCCTGAGGCTGATGGCTACTAATTGAGGGCTTGTATTTTACAGTGGTGGTCACATCTTTGGCCCTCAACAGCACAAGGATAGGAGATTCAATTTATGGAGGCCACTAGTGCCCCTCCCCAATCTCCTTCCTTTATCCCCCTTTCATGGGTATAGAAACTTCTTTCCAGAACTCCTAAATAGAAATATCAAAACCTTTAGTGTGAGATGGTTTCCTTATAATTTCCCACTGGACTCGGGCTTGTCAACTATCAAAACTATTATTGTTACTTATCCAATACCGGCAACTATAAAGCCACACCACATCGTGGTAACTTTCTCCTGCAAAACTTTCATTATTTAAAGATAGTACACACCTAAATTTTGTAGGTTTTAGCCATCTTTAAAATTTTAATTTTGGACCACATTCAATCAAGATCACCCAAGCCAGGATTTTAAAAGCAAGACTAAACATCACTTAAAGAACAAGACAAAAAGAACTCCCCATGCTAAAGCACACCGGTTATATAATTAGTTCCATCCTGGTGTGGTAGCAAACCTCCCCAACAAGCCATAAGATTCAGTACACCTGAATGCTCAGAGCTACCCTTTCTGCTTCTGTCCCCAGATACTTACATACCCAGTATCTTTAACCAACTTTCTCAGTTTAAAAGCATTCAGGTCAATTCTCATGACATTTAAAATTTTTGCCTAAGAAATCACCACAGAATGGTAAATTTGGTTCTTTTAATCCCTCCCCCGAACCCCCCCAAATGTTTCAGGTTTTGTGCAGAGAGATTCCTTAAAAGAGTCATGCCTGGGATGGTTTGCTTTGTATAACAGCTGATGAAACCTAAATAACTTCCTCAAGCCAGATTATTTAATATCCGTATCCTAACTGTTAACGAGACCGAGGCAAATCATTTCATAAAAGTTTTCAACTGTTGGAACAATTCAGCATGTGTGTGGAGGCAGGTAGACAGACTCCTAAATGTTGCCAGTCCAAATGGCAACCATCGAATTACTAAGACAAAAAAGAGATGAAAACACTTAAGCCTTAATATTTTCTTTCCTTTTAGATAAAAATTGACTTTGTTTTTTCTTGTTATTTTCTTTAGGTTAAATACAAAAGCAGCCTTTTCTGTTACAGCAAAATAGTGTAATTAGACATTAAATACTCGCAGATGTATTTTCAGTCGGCTTGCTTCAAAGACCACTCACAAGAAAACAAACCGCTTCTTGGTCTTTGGGGATCCGTAGGTCACTGGCTTTTGATACAGTACAACCTTATGGAATAAACTGTGAGTTTTCTACAATAATTAAAATAGTAATAGTAATGTTTCCCTTCTCCGCTTTGCAATAAGCAACATTATTTCTACATAATTTTCAACATGCTTTTATTTCCCGTAAGTACACACATTTTACTCAGAAACGTAAACACCCCTGCACTGTAAGACTGGGTATTGTTAAGAAATGATCTCCTTTGACAGCAGAAACCTCAGCGCAATGGACCAATCTGGGTTCTGTATAACCCTACACTCTGAATTCAGGCCTGCGGTAGAGCAGCAAACGCTGTCAGGAGAGTGGCAGAGTGCCCAAGTGGGGGTAACTGTCTCTCTGCTGGGCAGGACAGGAGAGCTAAAGCAGTTGACTCATTTGTCATCAGAGCAGGTAGGTTCACCCCAGATGTCAAGTTCAAGGAATCTACAAAACAATGCAAGGAGGGAGGGGGGAAGGGAAGGTGTACATTTTGACAGTCATGTTAAAAACTCAAGAGAACTCACTCCTATTAACATAGAAAACACATTACCTAAAAGGCAGGTTTTTTGTTGTTGTTGTTTTTTTGTTTTTTAATGTAATCAGCAGCATGTGGTCGTAAACCCATCAATTCTCAAAGGAGTAGGAAGGTATGAAAATCTTATATCGATATAACTGGTCACTGATAGAACTACAAGGTTGAAAAGGTTCAGTGTATTTAGACAGACAGACAGACAGACAGACAGCGTCTCTCCCAGGATCTAGTTATTGCATTTATTATTCGTCAGAACAGTTGAGTGACTTAACACCATTGTGCTCATTGGTCTTTGCTAAGGACAGGAGAAGGTACCTTTTATCCTACTTTCTAGACCACAATCTATATTGCCGACCTACAGGGAAACACAACAGCAGAAGTTATAGCTAGTAGGTTATGCATAGATGTGCAAGGATTTTTCTGCACATTTTATCTTAGTAACGAGCATATTCTTTCTCAAGTGGCTCATTAAAACGTATTACTGTTTTCACCGTAAGTTTACTCAGTTTATTAGTGAAATGACAGTTTCACTGTTCTTATTGAACTAATGAGGAACACAGTATTGCTGTTTTAGCTCAGAACAATTTCGTTACTCTTTTGAAAAGCACCTTAAGGTTTTCCTTCCAAACTGCTTATAACAAACCTTTAATATTTCCCCTCCTTCTTTTGCAATGAAGGCCTTCATAATAATTGTTATTACTAGCCCAATTCCAGGCTAGACTTCTACAGGCTCCATGAAAGGACCTCCAGAGTATGCTGTAGAGTACACATGACTCTCAACCATCCTTGTAAAGGAATCAACCTTTGCTGCAATTCAAAATCTGTATGTGGCTGAAAACCATACTCATTATTACCATTCTATGAAAATAGTCAAATCTAAAACCATCACTTCCTATCTACATGTTCATACGAGTGGCTCAAAGAGCTGCTTCGAGAGGATCCAAAGACATTTTAAAGAACATGATCAGAAAGAAATTGAACTCTAGCAGCCATGGTGGACGTGTTTGGGTGTTGCTCCTGTGTCAGGTTTAAAGCAGGTTTCCACTGGCCTGTTCTCATTTTTATCAAAATGAAACAAACAAAAAGCCACAAGCCAAGCCATCAATAATTTGCTGTCTCGTACCACTTTAATGACTGCACTGGGAACAGACACCCCTTCAGCCTGGATGTGTAACCTGGATACATGGAGTCAAAAGCAGTTTCCCTACCAGGTCAACAAACACTTGTCACCCATGACAGTAAGTCTCCATTTATTGCCGATATTATTATATTCTATTGCCACATGAGCCATCAGGAGAGCTTAGAAGACAGCTGGGCACATTTGATTTCTACAGTTTGTCTTTATGAAAAGGCCTGTGATAAAAAGGAATCCTATACATAGTAAACAGGGGAAACTGGTGGTCCATGGCCAGAATCGATAGACACATCTGTAAACATGGTAAAGGGACTGAGCCTCCGCCAGCCATAATACTGCAGCAGCACTAGGGTTTGCTGCAAGTGTTGGCATAGGTTTTAGTCTCCAATCTTGGTGCCCTAAATGGCTAAATTCTCAAGCATCTATTCCATGTATCCATTACATATGTGTGTGTGTACATACATATGTAAATGTGTATATATACATATTCATATGTTTTGTATACACACACATTTATATGATGGTGTCTCATGCATCCACGGTTCTGCTCAAATTCACTATGTAGCCAAGTCTGACCTTGACTTCTGATCCTCCTGCCTATATTTCCTAAATGCTGGGCCAATAGCTGTGTGCTACACTTGGTTTATGTGGTACTGAGGATTAAGCCCAGGGCTTCTTGCTTGCTTAGCCAGCAGCCTACATCCAGAGCCCCTTCCAGGGTACTACATGCTTTCTACCTCTTCCTGCAAGAGAAGGCAGTAGTAGCCAGCACTGGCTCTTGTTTAAGGGAGTGCTGGGACGCTATCTCCGGCAGCACAGCTGGAACCACACAGCTCCTCTGCAGGCTCCCTCCGCAGAGAACGCAAAAAAACCCCAAAAACCAAAACCAAAAAACCAGTCAAGAGTATCTTTCTCTTCTTTCATAGGAAGAAGCTGGAAGTAAATACGAGTATGGAATTCAACAGGTGGCCAGGGCCTTTACATTCAGTTATTTGGAAGCATAGCAGATTCAGCTCCTCTGAATCGTCTGGTTAGAAAACACATAATTATTGTATCATCTTTGAAGCACGTCAAGGAAAAAGTCAGCTGAGGATAATAATCGTCTTTGCTTTAAAGGCAAATCCCCAATAGCAACAAAAAAATCTGTTTAAACGACAGATCTTGAGACCCAAGGGAAAGATGAGCTGTAAGGGCCTGACAAGAGAATTCACGTTATGTGAGCTTCTTACTAAAGGTTACCTGAGTACACCAGAAGTGGCTACCAAGCCAGGGGAGGAAAGAAATCGTCCTCAACCGCACAGTTATGAGGGTGAACCCCAGTGCTAGAAAGATGTCTTTTCAGAACTCCTCACTTTAGATGCTGAGTAGTTTGTGTGTGTGTGTTTTAACCAAACGAATAACTAAAAAAAAAAAAGAAAACAAAAACAATTCAAGGTCATGCACAATCAGTAATAAATTAAACTATTAAGGGGCCATCGTGGGCACGAGAGAAAACAACTCTGAGTCATCGAAGGGAAGAGGGATTCAAAACTACTTAGTGTATTTTGTAGAGAATGAGAAACAAAAATGTTTTCGTTATGGCTTTAGGATGGAAGCGCTTTAGGGTCCCTGCCCGGTTCCCTTAAATCAAAGCCTTGGTGGCACTGACGATACCAGGAATCAACCTAGCCTTCCGCCCACCCACCCCCATAACCGTGCCCGGTGGTGGCTGTACTCCAGTGGGCCTTGTTCCCCAAGGTTCCTCAAGATGTGGCGCTGGTCACTCCAGTAAATCCATCGTCCAGGCGAGGGGGCGGAGAGAAGAGCCCTTATGGAAGGTAGAGGGCAGCCAGGCCTTTCTTGAGCAGGGCAGGGTACATCTTTGGCCCACAGTTCCCCGGGCGGCAGGAGCTTCAAGGTAGGACTTTGGGGCCTGGATAGGGCTCTCCCTCGCACCAGAAGTCGTCGGCCTGTGGTGTCTCCAGGAGCCACACTTCTCGGGGAAGGTCGCAGGCAGAGCCGGAAGCCTCCTTGGGTCTGATGGGCTCCACCACACGGTAATAGTGGCAGTCCCGGCCGTCGTCCGGGTCGTAGGGTGGGGCCAGGATGTCCAGGAAGGCAGCTGGCCCGTCCACAGCATCAATTTGGTGCAGGTTGTCCCGGTGTGGAGTGAGCACGCAGGGCCCACTGGCCTCGGTGTACTCGGCCCGGGAACGCAGCACGCCCGGTCGCACGGCCTCCCGCTCCAAGGGCTGCAGCGGGGGCTCGAACTGCTGCTCTGGCGGCGGCCGCCGATGCCCGGCCCCCGTGTCCAGCTTGTCCATGCAGCTGATGCGGACCGTGCCGTACAGCACCTTGAGCATACCGTGCATGCCCGGGTGGTCGTGCAGCGGGATGCACGTGCCGCTCTTGAGCAGGAACACGCCCAGGCTGAAGCCCTCCGTCTCGTAGATGTGCATGTAGGTGACCGGCGGGAGGTTGCGGGGCAGCGGCTGCGGCAGCGCCTTGCGCGGCGCGATGTTGAGGTCCTCGGCGCGCACCTGGGTCAGCAGGCTCTTGAGCAGGCTCAGGTTCTCCGGGAAGCCCGGCGCCGGCCCTTCGGAGCCCGTCGAGCCGCCGCGGAAGGTGAGACACGCCTGGCGAGCGATGCGCTGGATCAGGGAGGCCATGTTGTCGCGGGGCATGCTTGGCGCTTCCTGCGCGGCTCGCGGCCGGCCCGTTCCGCCTCTGCGCCGCCCCTTGCGGTCTCCGGCGGCCGCCACGGCTGCCCGCGCGGGCCCCCGCGCCAGGCGGGAGATCTCCCCGCAACAACCGGCCAGCGGGGCGCGCGGGGCCGCCTTGCACGGTCGCCCGCTTAGCGCGCCAATGGTCGGGCGCTTGCCCGCGCGCGAAGGCGAGTGCGCACGCGCACGGCCGCTGCCCGCACTCACGCTCCGGGGCCCAGGTTGGCGCTGGCGCGGGCCGTGCCAGGCGCTGCCTCACGCGCGGAGCTCCATTCACGCGGCCCACACCAACGACTACAGCCGGGCGCGGCGGGAGCGCCGCAAGGCACGCTGGGATGTGTAGTCCGAGCCTGCGCTTGCGCGGGGCATGAACTCGTCCTGCGGAGCGGAGGAAACCAGGATTTTTTAAAGAACTTGGCAGAAAGCGAGCATCGCGTTCTTTTGCAGAGCCTCAGGGTGTTTGCTTGTTTGATAAAACTTAACTATTATTGCAAGAGATATAGCTATTTAACTACAACTCCCGCCATCCCCGCAGTCGGGGTGACATACTTCCGGCAGCTGGTGGAGGCTTCTCGCCGCTGGGAAAAACGGCGCAAGAGGGTCGTTAACCTTCTAGTGCCGCTAGGGCCTGCTGGGTCACTTGGTGTCACCTTTGACCCTTGCTCCCTAGGAATGAGGTTTCGGGGTCAACCTTAGCTGCTCGTAGGCCACACTGTGTGCACCGTGGAGATCTGTGGATGGCGCTTGTCTACTTTTCTGTTTCTTAGGAGGTGAATGGGGTCGGGCGGGTAACCAAAGCGGTCACCCAGCACAGCTGTGCGCAGCTGTTGTTTGCCTCTGGGCCTGATGACGCTGCTCCTTGACTCATGGATAGCGGGAAGCTTTGAGAGGCCATTTGCTACAGCCAAGGGTTCTGTATACTAGTGGTTATCCATCCCTGGGGCTCCCGAGAAACACCAGTTGAGGGGGAAGGGGCGTTTTGTCAGAATAGATTATCGCTGTCATGAGTCTCTAGAGCATCGGGCTGGTTTATGAAGTTAGGTCACCGCAGAGTGATTATTCTCTGGACTTTTTGCAGACGTAGGTGGTGGCTGGCAAAAGAAGATAGTAGATATTATGAGTTTAAATCTTACCCTTGAATTTAAGGTCTTCTTGGATTTTCAAAGTTAAACATGGGTTTATAACTGCAGTGGCCCAGGAAATCCTCTTCAGTTAAGAAGGCAGGCTTTGTGTGTGTGGGGGGGTGGGGGGTGGGGGGGGGTGGGGGGGTGGTTTGCATCCTAGCCAGTAAGTGTGGTATTCCAGGTACCTTGTTAAATACATTAAATAATGAGTATTATCACAGAAACTTTTAAGACATAGGCACTGACTGTATTATTCCCCGCCTGTACACGAGAGAGATTAATTTGCAGGTGCACATTTGGAAAAGCCGTAAGTGTAACTTAATGAAACACAGTTTGAATTGGTGTAAAAGGAACCAAGGGACACAAGGATGTAACTTCTGCAGCTTATTGTGCTCACAAGCTGTGGCTTTCTGCACACCGTGCCTTTCCAAGTCCTCAGTTCATTCATCCAAAGAATGCTGGGTTTGGTGCAACCAGACTTCTGAGTCCTAGGTTCTCACCCAAAGTCCCTTGGTAGCTTAAAGGGTGATTATAGAAGTTACACCCCAGGGCTTCTAGTTCAGTATTGGGGTGAAGGATAGAATTCTGGTCGAGAGGTGCCCACTGAAGTGGTTCGAGGTTCAGCACCCATGTTGGGGGGATGTCACTGTGAGATATGTAAATGGTGAGCCAACCCCATTTACATTCCACAGTAAGCGACCGACCCGCAAGAGCAACTATTTGGCTACGTAAATGGATCCTTAAGATTACTTGTGTTTGAGCTGGGCAGTGGTGGCGCATGCCTTTAATCCCAGCACTTGGGAGGCAGAGGCAGGCGGATTTCTGAGTTCGAGGCTTACAGAGCGAGTTCCAGGGACAGCTTGGGCTACACAGAGAAACCCTGTCTCAAACAAACAAACAAACAAACAAACAGATTACTTGTGTTTTAGAAGCTGGTGGTGTGCCATCTTTAAATGCACTATCGAAGTTCATCATGCAAGGAAATCCCATGCAGTTTATTTGTAAAGTAAGGAATATTTAAGAGACAGTTCTTTTGTTTTCACATACAGTTTTTTTTTTTGCTTACTGGCTTTACTTGTATTAAAGAGTAGTTAGCAGGAAAAACAGACAGCAAAGAGCACAGACCTAAGCAGCATACAGCCTGTTTGATTTCCATGCCCCCCCCCCCCAATAGTTGTCTGCAATTACATAAAGGAAGCTGTGTTTCATCTGTCAATTGGAAGATTAGATACTTGTGCAAATGCCCAATGATGCCTTTGGACAATAGGTATTATTAAGATTTTCAGTGGCTACAAGTTACCCTTTAGAGACCAATAGGTTTAGGCACTTAGTGAGTACTGAAACAGGAATGTGGACTTTACCAGTTTCAGAGCAGAGCTTTGCAAGGTTATTTTATTTGCTTTGACTTAGTAATGGCTCCTCTCAGGCCCTCATATTTCATCTGCTAGCTGATACAAGTTCAGACAACCTGCATAGGAAACACTGGGGGTGCTTGTCCAAAGGGCTCTTCCCAAATTACATTAAAATCTGCACGAGAAATCTTTTGTGTGTTGAAGTTTTGGAGACCCAGTGGGTGTCGGCCTGTGGTACTTTATAAGTCACAGGGTCTTCACAGTTCCCTTTGATGCTGTTCTTCAGAGCTGCACCAAGGAAAGAGGATACTGAGCCTAGTGGGTTTGCCCACCAGAAGCACTTTGCTTGGCTTTTCTACCCCACTGCTAGTAGCACAGCTGAGCAGGAGTCTGTATTCATGGCCTTTAGAAATAGTCTTTATTTTTCATTTCTCTGTCTTTCGGTATGCAGAGTGAAAACCAAAAGAAGGGTAGAAAAAAAAAGAAATGGTAATGAAAGTCAGGAAAATGCATGGCAGGAAACAAGTTTGGGACATGTGGAATATATTGTCAATAAATAATATCTAGTGGGTACAAAATATCTAGTGTTTGGAGGCTCAACAAGGAACAAGGAGAGACAAGGTGTTGTTTCCCAAGGAATTTACTAGCAACTGTGCCCACCCCTAAGCATACAATGACCACGCAATACCCAAATCGATACATCCATGATAGCAGGAAAGTCCTTTGGGCGATACATAGATTGATATGTAGTCCCATGATGTCATCGGTGGTTTTATAAGAAGATAGCAACTGAGTTTGCATGCTTGTCTTTCTCACTATGTGACACTACACTTGTCTTGCTAAGACATAGCATACTACCCTCCGTCATGTTAAGCTATAACAGGAAGGGCATTGCCAGATGGCCCCATGTTCCCCGACTTCCCAGCCTCCAGACCACGAGAAATAACTTCATTTATAAACTCCTCAGTCTGGCAGTGTTACAGCAGCAGACAGTCAGCAGAGCAGGGTGTTCTGCAGTCCAGAGACACGGAATGGGAGATTTCTTATTGATGTAAGCATTCAGAGACAATTGAGCAGGGCCATTGGATGCTCTGGTGCTTGTGTGTGGGGTTTACTTTGCATTCAGTTATCAGGGGTTTATCCCAAGTTTCAAAAAAGTAGCTATGGAAAACTATCAGAGCATGACAGTTAAGAGCCTCAGCAGTTAATCACTGGATGCTCTTTCAGAGGACCTGGGTTCTATTCCGAGCGCTCATGTGATGGTTCACAAACATCTTTTAATGCCAGTCCCAGGGATCGTGACAGTCTCTTTTGGCCTTTCAGGCACTGCCACATGAATTGCACAACTACATGCAGGCAAAGCACCCATACACTTAATAATTTATTTTGAAGTGATGTCTGACTCAGATAAAAGGTGTTTTTTAATGCACGACAGCATAACTTTTAAGTTCTTTAAATTTTATCTTCAATGATGGTTTTGAGAAGTTTTAATCTTCCTTGTAACCCACCACCTACCTGAGGGAGTAGAAAAGAAAGGAAACGGGGAAGTGGACCAGTTTAGAACGGTTCCTTGGAGCAACTTTGCACTGTGTTGTTTGGAAATATGTAGTTCAGTTTACTGGTTAGTAGGCAGCGGCAGCTTGATTTACTCGCAAGTACTTTATGGAGATATCAGTAGTCTAGTTTGGTAGAGTCGGGTTAGCAGCAGTGGTGACAGGACCTAGTAGAGACAGCTGCTCTAGTCAGCAGGAGGGGCCAACAGGAACACCAGAAGTTGTCAGCTGTAGCTCTCTCAGGGAAGCAAAGATCAGTGAAGATTCGAGACCCACAAGCATTGCAGAGCTAGCTGTACCGGTAAGCCAAGCTCTGTCTCGGTCACTCTGTAGAGTCCTGTTCATACCCTCCACGCATCACGTAACTTCTGTGCCTCAGCTAGGCTCTCAATGCAGGTCTAGCCTCAGCTAGGCTCTCAATGCAGGTCTAGCCTCAGCTAGGCTCTCAATGCAGGTCTAGCCTCAGCTAGGCTCTCAATGCAGGTCTAGCCTCAGCTAGGCTCTCAATGCAGGTCTAGCCTCAGCTAGGCTCTCAATGCAGGTCTAGCCTCAGCTAGGCTCTCAATGCAGGTCTAGCCTCAGCTAGGCTCTCAATGCAGGTCTTGTCTCAGCATGAATATCCAATCAGCCCCAGTCCTTAAAATCGACAACAAGCTATAATACACCACCAAAAGTTTTTTGGTGTTTGGTGTGTTTCTTTCTATGACATCCCAACAAATACAGCTCAGGTAAACAATATAAGGCAGACCGGTATATATGTCATTAATAAATCTTTCGTCACATGTCCTTTCACATATTTGCTTTAACAGAACATTTTTTTCTCCTATGTCTGCTTTAGTGAAACGTTCCTTCACGAGTCTGCCTTAACCTTTCACACCTATCCACTTTAACGAAACATTCCTTTATATGTTGGCCCCCAACAAAACACTGTCCAACCAACATTCCAAAAAAGGCTTAAGTTTCCACTTCATGACAGTTCTGTGTGCAAGCAAACGGAGTAGTGTTACCCTCCCAAAGTCACTCTGACAGCGTTGGCCTGAGAGCCTCTCATTTCATGCTGAGTCTCCTTGGGCTTGAGAATGTCACGTTATACAACAGCAAGGCTCTCTGGTCCTGCAAGTCCACAGAGAGGTTGCTTAAAGCTATCCATGCCACCCAGGAGCTGTAGGACCTGTGATAGGACACAGCCTGTCACAATAGGACTGGCCAGATCAGAAAGAACCTGATTCCTACCAGATAGAAAGGGAAGAGAAAGGCTTTGGAGATACTGGGAGTTGTCTTTTTTTTTTTTTAAAGATTTATTTATTATATGTAAGTACAGTGTAGCTGTCTTCAGACACTCCAGAAAAGGGAGTCAGATCTCATTATGGATGGTTGTGAGCCACCATGTGGTTGCTGGGATTTGAACTCCAGACCTTTGGAAGAGCAGTCGGGTGCTCTTACCCACTGAGCCATCTCTCCAGCCCGGGAGTTGTCTTGTGTGGAGATAAAAGCAGAGATTTGGGCAAGGACAAGTTTATGAATGCTTTACAAATGCGGGAGGGGGTTAGAGTGTGTTATAATTACAGCAGGAAACCTTTAGAGAGCTGTGGGCTGGAAGGGGCTTGGCTGGCTGGCTTGCTTGCTTGCTTGCTTTATTTATTTATTTATTTATTTATTTATTTATTTATTTATTTATAAGCAGGCAAGATTGCTGCTGGGCAAGCCTAGAGAATCCCAACTTGATGAAATGATCCCAGGGAGACACAAGAGGTGGTGTGAGCACAGAGCTTTGGCCTCACAGGTCCAGCAAGCAGGGTCTTCCGGGCTTTAGCAATCTCTTTCAAAGTAGACTCTCTACATTCTCCCTTTCCCAAGCTGACAGATAACTCTGTGGTGATAGGTAAGACTGTGAAAGCTGACATCCCACCTTCTACCCACAGCTATTAAATTTAGGAAAGGAGGGAAGCAAACAGAAGCAGAAATAAAACACATTCTTTTTTTGTCAAGCTGCTTCATTCACGAGAAAGCCACTGCAAAGCCTCCGCCCCTGTCGGTTTAGCTCCCAGCTCTTGGCTAGGGTTGCCTTAGCCCTTGAGAGTAGGCTGCTCTTTGAGTTTAATTCTTCTTCTCCCCTTCAGTTCATTAGTGACCGATTTTCCTTTATTCACGAGATAACCTCTCAACGTTTACACAGATCTTTCTCTACAGCCCTTTGTGTCCATCTCTTGGTCACACTGGGACTCGGGTGGAAGAGTGCCACATTCTTATCACTCTGGGTTGCTGGAAGACAGTAAATAAATTGCTAAAGTCTCCCCCATTTTAGACACATCTTTAGACTATATTTAGTTGTACTTAAATATTCAGGGTTCGTATTGTATTCGTATTCCTTTCCAGATTTTAAAACACGTTTTCTCATCCAATATTATGAACAGATACCAAGTTATAAGAAAAATAATTGCCAAATTAGAAGAATTGGATGCCTGGCTTTGTGAGTGTCTGGGTGTCACCTGACTTCATTAGAGCGCCCCTGTGGGATTGTGGGAGATGATGCTCCTGTTTCCATCTAGAGTCTCCTTGAGCCAACATAGAGAAAGAGGCCCTTATGAGCACAAGGCAGGTAAGCCAAACGCAGATACTCTCTCCATTTTGCTTACGTAAATGGCATCATTACAGGCCCCTTAACGCAGGCCATCTCCACTAAGATCTTGTGCAGGAACTCCTTTCCTCCTGCTTCGTTTGGCTCTCTGGACTCTCCTTCCTCTGGCGTGTAAGCTGTCTCCTTACAGATTCTAAGCGCAGAGACTTTAGGTGTTGGGTTTGACTTTAGGTGGCCATTACACCAGAACACAAGCTATAAGACATCATTTTCTGGCTAATTCTGTAGATCTTTTACCACTTGTGATTCTTTTGTGATAGAAATGTTTACTCCACTTCTGGGTATAAAGGAACATAAACTAGATATATAAGCCAAATGTTTACTGATATTACTTTATAAAGACATTTATTTTGAAATAATTCTTGAGCCAGGTGTGGTGGCTCACTCCTGTAATCCCATCACTTGAGAGGTTGAGGCAGGAGGATCACCAAGGGATGAGGGCTAGCCTGGATTACACAGTGAGACCAGGTCTTAAAAAGCTCATGGGGTGGGGTGGGGGTGGGGGTGGGGGACACAACAACAACAACAAACCTTGGGGATCCATGTGAATTTTTAACACCCATTAAAGTGGAAAGCAAGTTTGCATGTAATGGGATGGGTGTGTTTATTTACCTTTACATGAAGGAATACTCTTGGTTGAATGTTTAATACTGAAGGACAGAGAGCTTCATCCAACTGTTTTCAGAGTTGCTGCATAATCTTGTTTCATAATTGCCTGCGCCGAGAGCACCACAAAATGGCAGAAGTGCATTCAGGGTTGTGTCAGAAACCACCGAGCATTCCACCTTAATACTAGCCCAGAAGTTACATCAAAATGTTGTTCTTTTTTTTTTTTTTTTAAATGAAACTCAAGTCAGCAATGCACATAGCAAGTTTTAAACCCCAGCAATATAATCGAGACTAATCTGAAACACGCTGAGGGACACTGGTTGAAAGCATGGAAAGCCTCCATTTTCCCTAGTTAAGCCATCGTGTTAGAAGAGCAGAAAAAGCGGTGTGAACAGTAAAAAACACTGCAGTCCTTTTATAACACGTGGCAGGCAGGACTCTGAGCATGGTGTTTGGGGCTGTGCTCACTGGTGGGGCGTGGTGTGAAGGCATGCACAATGCTCACTGGTGGGGCGTGGTGTGACGGCATGTGGGATGATCATTGGTGGGACGTGGCGTGACGGCATGCACAATGCTCACTGGTGGGGCGTGGTGTGACGGCATGTGGGATGATCATTGGTGGGACGTGGTGTGACGGCATGCACAATGCTCATTGGTGGGGTGGGGTGTGACGGCATGCAGAATGCTCACAGATGGTCAGAACCAAGGCTGCAATGACGTCATGCAGCCATCCAGTGCAGCACAGTGAGCACTGCTAGAAACGCCTTGGCCTGATTAAGCCTTTGATTTTGAAGTGATGTTTGGTCATTGTGCATTCAAAAACTTTACTGTTGACATGGTCCTTTTGTTGTTGTTGGTGGTGGTGGTGGTGTTTTTTTTTTTTTAATGCCCACCCCCTACGTTCAATTATTCAACTCTTTCTGGGTGACAACCCACTGAAGTGGAACTTTATCGTTTTGTTTGAGATTCAGTTGTGTCGTGTGATGGTCTTCTGGAAACTGTCTTCCGAGAGGATGTTTGGCTGAAGCAGACACGCGAGGATGTTTGGCTGATAATAGACATTTGGTCATGTTTTTCTGGAAGCTGCCTGCTGAAAGGGCGTGTGATGTTTTGCTGGAGGGTATGGTTAAGAGGACCCTTGACGTTTGGAAAGAGTGTAAGTATAACCCAACAGGCAGTGGACGATGCTCCTGCATTGGCTCTTGCATCTCTTTGCCAGTCACCGTTGGGCTTCCCTGATGCTGGTCTTCGCTGATGATGCTCTTGCATGGGTTTGCCCTGCTTTCTTTTCTTCGCTGATCTTCGCTTGTAATTTTTTTAAAAAAATATTTATTTATTATATGTAAGTACACTGTAGCTGTTTTCAAACACTCCAGAAGAGGGAGTCAGATCTCGTTACGGATGGTTGTGAGCCATCATGTGGTTGCTGGAATTTGAACTCCGGACCTTTGGCAGAGCAGTCGGGTGCTCTTACCCACTAAGCCATCTCACCAGCCCCCGCTTGTGACTTCTTAGAGAGAAGCACACCGAAGAACTTCTGGTGGTATTCTGGCTGCTTCTTGCCGCTTCTCTGGACTCCTGGTGATCTGCAGAGCCTTGCAGTTTCTACTGGATCCAGCTGCTACTGCTTACTGGTGTTTGGTGTTTTGCTAGTAAACTGGACTGCTGACGATGAAGATTGGAATCACCCCCAAAGAACTATTTATAAATAGGCCCACAATTCCTGTTCCCTATTAACCTGTATTTTCCCTACCTCTGGTGGGTGGTGGGCTAGGAGGGAAGTCGAAGCGTTAAAGAACCAAAATTAAAGTAGGTTTTGAAAAATCTAAGCCTACAGCCCACAGTTTAAGAAGCTAAACTGTGGACCTGTGGATGTAGGGTTGGGATAGGAAAGAACTTAAGTTGGTTCCTTTTCCGTCTTCACCAACTTAATCTGAGGAGACAAGGGAGAAAGGAATGAAAATTAAGCGAATCTGTAGGCAGAGGTGGGGTGAGGTATACCTGCATGTTGTTAAAGAAGAGAAACTTGTGCTCTGCACAGCCTGACATGCTACCAAAGGTCAGTGCACTCTCTAGTTTCCTGTCAACTTGACATGAGTTAGAGTCATCAGAGGAGGAAGCCTCAGTTGAGTAAATGCCTCCATATGACCAAGCTGTAGGGAAGCCTATAGGGCGTTTTCTTATTTAGTGATTGATGGGGGAAAGCCCCACCCATTGTGGATGGTGCCATCCCTGGGTAAATGGTCCTGGGTTCTATAAGAAAGGAGGCTGAGCAAGCCATGATGAGCAAGCAAGTAAGCAGCACCCCTCCATGGTCTCTGTATCAGTTCCTGCCTCCAGGTTCCTGCCCTGTTTGAGTTCCTGCCCTTACTTCCTTCAGTGGTGCTCTACAATGAGAAAGTGTAAGACAAATAGACCTGGCCCTCCCCAACTGGCTTTTGGTTATGGTGTTTCATCACAGCAATAGTAACCCTTATTAAGACAGCCCCTTTGAGAATGGATTTTTGGTTTCAATATACCCTTACCAGCTTAATACTGGAGAGGTTGTCCTCTTGGGCTTTAAGCAATGTAACTATTATGAGACCCAAAATAGTCACAAACTGTAAATTAAATTCAAACACATTGTACCTCTCTTAATACTCAGCCCCCCTCCATGCTTTTTGTTTTTCTCCCACCCCCCACCCCCCCAAGAAGACATCAGCCATCTCCACCTCCTCCGCTCTCCCATCTGTCCTTTTCCTCCTGGCTGAAGTTGAGATTTTTTTTTTACTTTCTATTTATTTTAATTAACAGATTCTAAACACAAGTGGCGAAACATTTGATGTTCAGCTTTAAGAGGCAGTGAAAGGAAAAGCTGGCTTTCCTCTCTGTCAGGAAATTTCTGTGTTAGTTGCTGGCCCCTGCCTGAATGGTGACCGTGAAAGGGCAGGCAAGGGTTCCTGGGTTCTAGAATGTGAGCTTGCAGGCGAGCAGAGCCTGGGCTTGGAGGAGGTGAACCTGGGAAGTTCTCATTAGAGTAAAGCTGTGCTTTCTTGGGAGGTGACCTTCCCCAAAAGATGCAAGGTCACGGGCTGTGCACTTAGGATTTGATTCCCTCAGAATAAGAAAGCAGGATGCAATCTAATTCTCTAAGCATTCTGATTTGTGAAATCCAAAGTTCTTCCTTAGACAGGTTCTGACTACCCCACCTCCTTCTCTGTGTGTCTGTCCTCATTCTTGATAATTCACCTTAAAATATATTTAGTGCATTTGGAAGACTTAAATAGTTATGTTACTGCATGTGGTTCTTCCTGAGATAACCTTGTGAGTATTTTGAGAGAGCCACCTTTCCCAGCTTTGGAGGGACTTAACTCTGAAAGCTAGGCTGTCGAACAATCATTGGTCACCAAAGCCACCCTGAGCCTCTGGCTTCCATGTTCATTGACTCATTCCCTAGAAAGAAAATTTGGAAAAGGAACATGAATAGTAAGCATGCATGTGTTAAGGAATGATGAGACAGAGGTCCTGAGCGTGGAAGAGGTGCCACAGAAGGAACACTGCCATGCTCCTGCCCAGTGTCTTTTATGGCCAGAACTACCAGGGGGTTGGTGGACCCTTGGGCAATTTTTATTGAACTTAGTCATTTTTTTTTAAACACATTTTGGGCTCAACTAGTTAGGCATGCACATGCAGTGCGTGGTCCTACCCAGTCTGAGGAGTGGTCATATGTGCTCACGATCCACCACAGGCTTGTCAGGGCGTTCACTCCAGTCTCCAGGCGAACCTCCACTCCAGGTCTTCTTATGGAAAAGCAACCTTGTCATCAGTGGCCCTGATGTGTCATCATAGAGCAACCGTGAGACATCACAGTCCAGTTTGGAAGTGGGGAGCCTGCAAAGAAGCTGAGCAAGATCTGACGACTTCACACTCTCCTTCCAGATTTTATTTTTTAAGTATGGTTAAATGACATTAAGTAATGCATTTTCATACTGTGAACCACCGTGGAGCGCTACAAAAGACATTTTTAACTGTATTTTTTTTTAAAGTAACATGCAAGGGACATTCAGCCACATGTATACAATGATGATCTGATTTCTCTTCTGCATGTCTGTTGTGCTGTTTTAGTTGTTGTGGATTGCATTGACTTTTCTGGAATGTAGATCATGGAGCAGAATGGACATGAGCTCCCGTTGAAAGCATTTGTCACTCTAAGTTTCCACAGCGTCTTTTTCAAAAGAAAAAAATTTTTCCCCTTCTAAGCACAAATTATCATGCAATCAGAGTGCCACGTATTGCTGTTGAGAAAAGCAAAACATGCCTTGAGTTAACTACACATTTCAAGAAGACGTGCTGGGGTAATTGACAGCCAGCGTCCCAGCACCACGGATGCCTCTAAGCCAGCAGCCTTCAGTTTAATTAGATAATTAGCCCCGGTCAGCCCTCAATGAATGCACAGGCAATTAGCAATGAATTTGGGCTGCTAAAGCCCCGTTTTCCCTTCTTTGTGCTCTTTAGCCATCATTAACAACTTTAACTACTGAACAATTTATATCTTCACACTAACAATCAACTTTATTATCATCGAATTCTTTGCAAGTGAGAAAGCAATGAGACCCGATGTTGGTTGCACAACATTAAGTGATTATGTTAAGTAATGCCATTTATTTGCCTGGCCGTCCCGCTGCTGTATTATGTCAAACAAATAGGGCTTTTAGAAGCAGTGCACGCTCCGTGATTTCCATGATTGCTTTATTTGTCAAGCTCAAGCAAGTAGCAAGAGATGTACCTCCATTTGTAGTTGTTTCCGAGTCGCTTTCAGGAGACTTGAATAAAAGAAAACTTCATGCTTGCTTGTTTGTGAGATGAAGTCCCCAGAACAGAGCCCTTCTTCCTGTCTGACTGCTCCTTAGATCTGGAGCAACTGGCAAGAGCATCAGGAAGAGAGAGAAGGTTCCATGGGCTCACAGGTAACCAAAGAAACCATTGTGACCTTCTCTCAGGGGCTTCTCCTGTGTGTGTTTTCAGCCATTCTTGTCCTTGCTTTAGGAGTGGCAGAAGAGGAAAGAGTAGAGGGGAGTGCAGGTGGAGGCATGGCCAGCAAAGGACAACCCAGTTCCTCACACTTACCGTGAAGGCTTTTGTATGCTCTGATCCTTGACACGGGAACCAAAACACTAAACTATATTTCAGTCAGAAATGAGTTTTGAAAGTGGATATTTTAAGTTTCTATGGGCTCTTTTAAGTTTTGTATGACCACTGGAGGACCATTTGTGGTGGCCAAACCCAGTCTGTTCCCATCAGCCTATGACAACCTTAGTGCGTAGTAGACCTTCCATTTCATAAAACTCAGCCTCACTTATTCACCATCTAATAGGATTTGGGAGATTAAGCCTAGCGTTAGAAAATTAGTCAGTCAATTAATAGCCGTTTAGGAATCAATTAAAGAAATGTATTACTACTTAAGCAGAATTAAAAAATGGATAAACAGAATCTTTCTTCTGGTTGGAATATGAATACTGGCTTATAATTTCATGAGACTTCCCATCTGGCTGATCTGGGAAATATTTCTTTCCTGCAGCAAAGCAGTAACTAGCAATTAGAGTTTCAAAAATGCCAATTTTAATCATGGCTTCCATTTCCAAAATAGAAAAACATAGATGAACTATATAAAGCCTCTTTTATTCAATGGGCTGCTTTAAAAAGCAATTTAAATATCTCAGAATCAAGCTTAAGGGCATTCCAGAAATGCAAAATCCCCCACGCCTCAGCTCCTTTGCTCTGAAGTTGGCCCAGGAGTTTCACTGTCATTGATGACTTTTCATTCAGATAGCAACTCTCCAGCAGCTAGCACATAGTAGGCCTTACTCTATAGCAGCTAACACACAGTAGGCTTTCTCCATTATGACACTTGGTGATTGGGGTCAGCAAATCCTTTCTTGTTGGTGTTGTTCCGTGTGTTGTAGGATATCTAACAATACTCTCATCCCTTTGCTCTATAACGATAGCATAAACTTCTCCACCTACCCAGACTACAGAATCATATATCTCTCCATCTGTTACCGACGTCCCTATGCTAATACCCCCAGCTGAGAACTAGTGGTATCCCTGGAATAAGACTTTGGTAATCGTTTCCTTTAAAAGTGAATACGTTTGGAGGCTCCAAGGCCTGACACTATTACTGATGGCATAGTGTGATCACAGACAGGAGCCTAGCATGAGAGGCCAACAAACAGGTGACTGAGACAGATGCAGATACTTATACCCAACCATTGGACTGAAGTTGTAGTTGAATTAGGGAAAGGCTGGAAGAAGCTGAGGAGGACCAGAAGTCTCAATTAACCCAGACCCCTGAGATCTCTTACACACTGAGCCACCAACCAGTAGCATACATGAGCTGGTCCGAGGTCCCAGACACATATATAGCAGAGGACTGCCTGGTCTGGCCTCAGTAGGAGAAGACACACCTAACTCTCAAGAGATTTGAGGGCCCAGGGAGTGGGGAGGCCTGGTGGGGGAGGGAGGGACATGCTCTTGGAGATGGGGGTGGGGAGGTGTGGGTGGGATGGGGGAGGAGGAATGGGATGAGGAAAGGTGAGAGGGCAGACTGGGAGGGGGCAACGTCTGGACTGTAAAAAGTAAAAGCAGTAAAAGAAAAGTGTATACATTTGTATGTATTTAATTAAACATAACACAATGTATGCATATAATACTTATATGTACACTGTGCATATAATACTTATATGTACACTGTGCATATAATACATCTATGTATATACTTATTTGTATACATATACTACTCATGTATATGCATACTTATCCATTTATATAAAATGAAGTATCCCAAATTTGGATGTGTAGCTACCCTTTATTAAGTCTTAATAATTGAGATAAATCAGTCAGAACCTTCCTTGATGATCTGGGGGCTTCCGCACCCAAATTTTGTAGCTGATCCTTCACAGTGGCCTCTGAAGCAGTATTTCCACATTACAAGCCCTGGTCCGTCTCTTCGCATGCTGGTGTCCCTAGGAGCATCGTTTATAGCAGAGCTGACGTTTCAGTTTCAAGCTCAGATGCTGTTAGTGCTTACCTAGCTTCTGACTGGCATTGTCTTTCAGGCAGAAGACCCAGGAGAAGCTTGCCACAGGGCCAAGAGCTCCTCGGTGAACCGGAAGCTCATTGGCTGAGAGGGCAACGAGACAGGTAAACATTAAGGCTGCCACCAAAGAGTGAGTCCTGCTGCTCTCAACTCATGAAGCATTAGTTCGCTTTTCTCTACTACTCTTATTCTTGGTTTTGTTTGTTTGTTTTGTTAGTAACGGATAAGCAAACTTGATGTTCTTCAGCAGGTGAATGAATAAACAAACCGTGATTGACTCAGACAGGAGGACCGCAGCCGTGGAAAGTGAAGAGTCATAAAGGCAGTAACATGTGGAGGAAAGCTGCAGCACGGATCTAAGTGAAAGAAGCCGCGCTGACAAGACCACGTGGTCTGTGAGTCCAAACGCGAGATTGGGGGAGAAATAAGACTCTGCCAAGAGTTAAAAGTTGGCGGCTGCCGTGCGTTAGAGCAACGGATGAATAGCCAGAGCAGGGCGCCCCTAGGTACTGGAAATACTCTTTAATGGTGTCGCAGTAGAGAAACATGCACTGTGAATTTGCCCCAACCAGTAAAGTATACACAGAGTGTGCCTCCTGATGTAACCCGGGGGTCCCGAGGCATGGTGATGAGGCGTGGGAGCAGATGGGGTGGGAATCTGTGTTTTCCACCGAGTTTAATGTGAACGTGTTTTGGGACATTCAACTGAATATCGCGGTAAAAGAAAATCTGTCTCTCCTTCACTACTCTAACTCCAGGCTCTGGAGTATGGCCAGCAGGTGTCTTCCTTAGGACTTTAAAGGGGGACATTTAGTCAGGGCTGGCTCACAGGTTCAGAGGTTCAGTCTATTATCATCATGGCGCAAGCATGGCAGTGTCCAGGCAGGCATGGTGCTGGAGAGGAGCTGAGAGTTCTCCATCTTGATCCACAGGCAGAAGGAGGAGACTGTGTCCCATTGGCCAGACTTGAGCTTCTTATACCTCAAAGCCCACCTCCACCTTGACATACTTTCTCCAACAAGGTCACACATCCTAATAGTGTCACTTCGTATGGCCAAGCATTCAAAAATAGAAGTCTGTGGGGGCCATTCCTGTTCAAAGCACCACACCAGGCCCCTGAGTGAAGAGACAGAGATCCTAGAGCTCAGACAGAGTGAGGGAAGCTAACCAAGATGGTGGCATCTGAGCCATTTCCTCACCACTGGGGGCAGGGCTGGGGGAGGAGAGGACCTGGGGCTCTGGCTTCACTTGCTGATTTACACCTTCCCCGAGGACAACAATAGCATGCAATTGGTGTGATTCGTTTTTATTAAACACAATACAATATGGTGCCACGGGTAAATGGACACAAGATAACGAGCCTGGGCTCTACAGCTTTGCCTTTCTCAAAGTGCATTCTGGACTCCGCTCCTGGAAGAGATGGTGGAATTATTGGGGGAATGTTCTAGAGAAGTGAAGACAGTCACAGAGGAATAAACAGAAACCGAGGCTGAGATATCTCAGGTGTGCATTGCTCAGATGCTGAGAAGAACAGGTCTGAATTCCTCTCCTCTCTAGTAATAGTCATACAGAGGGAGAGAAGCGAGGAGGTAGCTCGGCGGTAGGTACTTTTCCTAACATCAGTACAGCCCTGGGTTGCTACCTAGCACCACATACGTACGGAGCGGATGATAGGAGAAGAGAGGCTCTTCAATTTCTGAGCCTTGAGTATGAAGAGGTAAAGAGAACTGTGGAATAATCCAACCGATGGTTATGTGCATGGGTTATGGGTGGACGGGTGTGCATTTGTATGGGAGTGAAAGATATCATCCCTCAGGTGCAATCCTCATCTTTATTTGTTGATACAGGGTCTCATTGCCCTGCAACTTGCCAAGTAGGCTAGACCACTGGCCAGCTAGCCCCAGCAACCTGCCTCCCCACTGCTGGGATCACAGGCATGCCCACCTGCCAGTTTCTGCTGGTCTTTGAAAACATCCCCCTGGCTCCTTCTCATACCTGGGAAGGCTGTTTCCAGACTAGCCAGCAGCAGATGGGAGGATTGAGTGCAGCTGTGATGACATTGGTTTACTGAGCCTTTGGAACAAAAGGGATCGATCTGATTCTTCACTTTGTACCTTCAGAGGGGAAGTAGGTGAAGGCCTGAGGTGGAACCATCATGGAAGCGACCATCTTAGTCACCGAAGACCTCAGAAGCTAGGATTCTTAGAGCTGAAGGTGGTTTGGAAGGATGCAGCCCTCCAGTGGCATTCGGGTCAAAAAAGGCACTTCATCACAAACTTTATTTCCCTCCCGACTCCCCTTCATTGTCTAGCACATACACTGGTTTGTGCCACAACCTGGTCCCTTACCCCCACCTCTCATCTTGCCTCTAGTATTCTTCTCCATCGCTCTTGCAGATACAGAGACACTCACTGTATGTTGCTCGACATTTGGCACAGTTTCTCCTCTTCCTCACTTAGATTTCTGTGCCACTGTTCTCGGACCAGAGTCGTTTGCTCCTTTCTGATCTCCCCAGTGCTCCCTTGAATGCTGCACTTTGGTCTAGCAGTCCTTCCTTGCCCTCCCTTGAGGGAATGGCTACCAGACCTTCCTTCTCTTTAATGTGTGTAATCATTTCTCTTCCCCTTAACACATCTCAGTGTTGTACAAACTCCAGGGGCTCATGTTTCCAGGAACAACTGCTAGGATAGATCATTTGCAAACTCTCCCCTCAGCTTTTACTGAATAGCGGGCATTAGTTACTTTCATCATTGCAAAATACCAGGTGGGATGGAAACCACAGAGGGAAGCCTCCTTTTGGTTCACGGGTACAAAGGGCTCAGTCCATGATTGCTTGGCCCATGGGTTTGGACAGAGCATCATGGCAGTGAGAGCCTGGGATAGGAGGCGGTTCACTTAATAGTGGATAAAGAGCAGAAAGAGAAGAGAGAGGGCTATAACTTCAAAGGCACCCCCCAGTGACCCACTTTCTCTTCCTCTGACCACCCCCCCCTTTTCCTGAACTCTACACTACCCCCTAACAAGGAAATTCATGTGAAAATTCTCAGAAGGATCTGGATGACTTAAGGGATCTCACTAGTTTGTAAAGTGCAGGAAACGGACCACTTTACTGTCAAGCTCATTAACGTTTTCCATTGAGACAGTGGATGAAATGTAATCGAGACTTGACTTTAATAGTTCTGTGGCAAAACAACAACAACAACAACAACTAAACATGGGGGGAAAAACCCAAGAAAAAAGTTCTTGTTCCTGTGCCTTCAAACAAGAGCATGGCTCAGACACCAGTGTATGAGCTAATTGTTACTCTGGGGCCCCCGGTCAGCATTTCTTATGTTGCTTCCAGAATATTGGACAGCTGATAAAAGAGCAAGCCAACCAAGCAGGTGTGCCCCCGCAAGCTGGTAGGGAGAAAGGACCTGTGTTGTTAAAATAGTTTATCCAGACACTGTTTCACAATAGAAAATTGCCTGCTTTCCCACACTTATTAGTCAAGCCTCTCTTCTATTTAATGTATTAAAATAATAGCTCAGTTCTCTGGGGGCCCCGGGACTTCCCCTCCGCAGAAGGGTATGGGGTGCCTTTTTCATATCTCCAGGCTGGGGAAACCCCGCTCTAGGCAAAGGGCCAATTTCAGCGTCAGTAGCTCATTAAGGAGATTAGAGTCTGAGGAGCCACAAAGAGGTAATGACACGGAGAACACAGGAGAAGACAACGCCAGCCGCTCTGACCAAGCATTCAGCAATTTCACTGCCCTAGAAAGAGAAAGAACAATTATAGACAAGGCAGGATGCCAACAGAGGACAGACACTCCTTCCCACTCGTGGCACCATGTTTCATGGGTAATAGTCTTCTAGAGAAGATGGGGCCATTTCTGTCTTAAGTGACCCACACAGATGCTTTTAAGCTGGGAGATAAAAATCGATCATGGGACTGGAGAAATGGTTCAGTGGTTATGAGCACTGGCTGCTCTTTCAGAGGACCTGAGTTCCATCCCCAGCACCCACATGGCGGCTCACACAGCTTGTAACTCCTGCCCCAGAGGACTCAATGTTCTAGTCTCCAAGGCCACTGCACAGATGTGACTCACAGACACACATCCATAGACATTCAGGCAAAACACCATATACACAAACTACTACTTCTACTGCTGCTGCTACTACTACTACTAAAGCACATAAGATCATCCACCATGTTCAAATTTGCTTGATTACAGAGATGGGGGGATGATTCTACATATACAAATCAATGAACATAATCTTTCACTTCAAAGACTTAAGGATAGAAGTTCTTATAGTCTCGATTGATGCAAAAGATGAAACATCCCTTTATAATAATAATAATAATAATAATAATAATAATAATAATAAATAATAGCCCCCAAGAAACTAGGAGTAGACAGAGCTCACCAACATAACAAAGCCCATCCAGGATGACCCTAGAGCAGATATTATACTGCATAGGGAAAACTGAAAGTGTCTCCACTAAAGTCAGGAATACAGCAAGGGACACTTCCCCAGTCTTGTTTGATGCTGCTCTTCATGTCTTAGCTAGAGCAATAAGACAGGGAGATAAAAGGGATACAGATAGGAAAGGAAGTATCCTTCTATTGTACTGGACATGATTCCATACAGAAGAGACCCTAGCGACAATTAAAACAAAAAACCTTTCACTTTCAGCAAAGTGGCAAGACACAAAATGAACCTTTAAAGGTTGGTGGCTTTCTTACACACCACCACCACCACCACATGCAAAGAGAAATCATGGAAACAATCCCATCCACAATTTCAATGAGGAAACCAACTCCCGCGCCCAATTATACCTAACCAAGAAAGTGAAAGCACTTGATAAGGAGAACTCTACAACTCTGGAGAAAGGAATTTAAGGAGAAAGGAAGACCCCACCCACCCATGCACTGGGGGAATTGATACTATGAAAATGGCTACTACGGAAAGCAACCTGCAGACACAATAATCCCATCAGAATTCCAGCGCCATTCTTCACAGATGTAGGAACACATCCTCACATTTAGATGGATGTAAGAAAGACCCGGAGAAGGAAAGCCAACTGAGCACAAAGAATGGCGCTCAAGTTATCTTATACCTGGTTTCAAGAACCATAGCAAGAGAACATCACACCTGTCTTTCACCTGTCCCAGAAGGACCCCGGGAGTTTAGCCGGCCACCCTGTAGCTTCTAAGGTTCCCCCTTTGAGACTTCGCCATTCACACACTCTGCTCTCCTGGTTCTGGTTACTCTCCTGGGATGACTTAGTTTGGGGGGGTCCTCCAAAAAAAAAACACTGCTGGGTACAAAACACAATCGCTGTATGTCAGGAGTGTTCCAGTGTTGAGGGCAACCTTCCGTGTAGCCATATTAAGTCATAGGACCATTAAAAGGACATGAGATCCTGAGGTCACAGCCCTTACGGGGTTTAATGATGGGTTGTTGAGGGAGTTCATGATAAAAGCATAAGTGATCTCTCTCCCCCTCCTTTTCTCTCTCCCTCTCTCTCTCTCTCTCTCTCCCCCATACCGTAACCTTTCATCTTGGGACAGTGCAGCAATCGGGCCCTGACAAAGCGCCAGTGCTTTTATATTAGGTTTCTCGGTCTCTGGGGATGTGAGAAATACATTTCCCAGTCAGCAGTATCCTGTTATAACAACAGAAGGTAGACTAAGAGGACACAGTCGTCCTCTATGTGGAGTCACTGAAGTCCGTATCCCCACGTGTAGGGGAACAGGGATATCATCTGCTGAGCTGTGGGCGCAGACTGAGCTTTTGGCTTCAGTGATATGCTTACTGCCCTGTGGCTTATATTAACCTTGCGTTCAGAGGACACTTATTTCTTATGTTTTAAACATTGTAAGTCAGGTTCTTCCCTCGACTTCTGTGTACGCACGCACACGTGCGTGGGCTCTTTATTGCGAGAATGGTTAGATTCTAGGTCTGTGTTTCAGTTTTCCTTCTAGTGTTGCCACAGGTAGCTTTGATGAGCAGACCCTGGCCACCTCTACCCCAAGTCACCAATCACAGGTTTCAGTGGGAGCTTGCAGGACTCAGCAGAGAGGAGATGGCCACCCGCTTTTAGCACAATAGTTCTCAACCTGTGGGTCTCCACCCCTTAGCGGGTCGAATGACCCTGTCACGGGTTGCCGAAGACCATCAGAGAACACAGATATTTACATTGTGATTTTCGAGAGTAGCAAAATGTCAGTTAATGAAGTAGCAACAAAAATAATTCTGTGTTGATTTGCATTTCCCTGATGATTAAGGATGTTGAACATTTTTTCAGGTGCTTCTCTGCCATTCGGTATTCCTCAGGTGAGAATTCTTTGTTCAGTTCTGAGCCCCATTTTTTAATGGGGTTATTTGACTTTCTGGAGTCCACCTTCTTGAGTTCTTTATATATATTGGATATTAGTCCCTTATCTGATTTAGGATAGGTGAAGATCCTTTCCCAATCTGTTGGTGGTTTTTTTGTCTTATTGATGGTGTCTTTAGCCTTGCAGAAGCTTTGCAGTTTCATGAGGTACCACTTGTCAACTCTCGATCTTACAGCACAAGCCATTACTGTTCTATTCAGGAATTTTTCCCCTGTGCCCATATCTTCAAGGCTTTTCCCCACTTTCTCCTCTATAAGTTTCAGTGTCTCTGGTTTTATGTGAAGTTCCTTGATCCACTTAGACTTGACCTTAGTACAAGGAGATAGGAATGGATCGATTCGCATTCTTCTACATGTTAACAACCAGTTGTGCCAGCACCATTTGTTGAAAATGCTGTCTTTCTTCCACTGGATGTTTTTAGCTCCCTTGTCGAAGATCAAGTGACCATAGGTGTGTGGGTTCATTTCTGGGTCTTCAATTCTATTCCATTGGTCTATTTGTCTGTCACTATACCAGTACCATGCAGTTCCACCTCACACCAATCAGAATGGCTAAGATCAAAAATTCAGGTGACAGCAGATGCTGGCGAGGATGTGGAGAAAGAGGAACACTCCTCCATTGTTGGTGGGATTGCAAGCTTGTACAACCACTCTGGAAATCAGTCTGGCAGTTCCTCAGAAAATTGGACATAGTACTACCGGAGGATCCAGCAATACCTCTCCTGGGCATATATCCAGAAGATGTCCCAACCGGTAAAAAGGACACATGCTCCACTATGTTCATAGCAGCCCTATTTATAATAGCCAGAAGCTGGAAAGAACCCAGATGTCCCTCAACAGAGGAATGGATACAGAAATTATGGTACATTTACACAATGGAGTACTACTCAGCTATTAAAAAGAATGAATTTATGAAATTCCTAGCCAAATGGATGGACCTGGAGGGCATCATCTTGAGTGAAGTAACACAATCACAAAAGAACTCACACAATATGTATTCACTGATAAGTGGATATTAGCCCAAAACTTAGGATACCCAAGATATAAGATACAATTTGCTAAACGCATGAAACTCAAGAAGAATGAAGACCAAAGTGTGGACACTGTGCCCCTTCTTAGAATTTGGAGCAAAACACCCAGGGAAGGAGTTACAGAGACAAAGTTCGTAGCTGTGATGAAAGGATGGACCATTTAGAGACTGCCGTATCCAGGGATCCATCCCATAAGCAGTTTCTAAACGCTGACACCATTGCATACACTAGCAAGATTTTGCTAAAAGGACCCAAATATAGCTGTCTCTTGTGAGACGATGCCAGGGCCTAGCAAACACAGGAGTGGATGTTCACAGTCAGCTATTGGATGTATCACAGGGCTCCCAATGGAGAAGCTAGAGAAAGTACCCAAGGAGCTAAAGGGATCTGCAACCCTATTGTTGGAACAACATGATGTACTAACCAGAATCCCGGAGCTCTTGTCTCTAGCTGCATATGTATCGAAAGATGGCCTAGTCGGCCATCAATGGAAAGAGAGGCCCATTGGACTTGCAAACTTTATATGCCCCAATATAGGGGAATGCCAGGGCCAAAAGAATGGGAATGGGTGGGTAGGGAAGTGGGGGGCGCTATGGGAGACTTTTGGGATAGCATTGGAAATGTAACTGAGGAAAATATGTAATAAAAATATTAAAAATTTAAAAAAAAATTCTGTGGCTGGGGGGTCAGCACAACCTGAGGAACTGTATTCGGGGGTCACAGCACTGGGAAGGTTGAGACCCACTGCTTTCTTAGGACCTGGGTGACAGTCATCACTCTGTACCCTCCTTGCTTCTCACTGATGTGGCTTTCCCCCTCCTCTGGATGGCTCTCCCCACACTTTGAGAAATGCTCAGACGGAGTGACGATGCACAGCTATGCCATTCCCCTGGGTGGGTTTGCTGTGCCCCCGAGGAGGCTTCTGATCCTTTCTCCACCCAGGCTCTTCTTGGTCTGTGTGGCTTTACTGAAGCCTTCTAAGAAATGTCAGGATATAATGCAAACTCTTATTTTTATTTCCCCGTGGTGTTCTGTTTTATGACTGTAGGCAAGGCAGCTCATCTCTTCAGATTCCTTTTTAGATGAAATCTGTGCAGTGATGGGTGTTCTGTATATTCAGATGCAGATCTGTGCAGCGATGGGTGTTCTGTAGTTCGGAGTCCTATGCTTAATGCTCAATTCTAGATGATTTCTGGAAACAGCAAGCACACACTGCTGTACCTAGTGATTATTTTTCTGGAATGAAAAAAATTGAAAATGTCTGTCAGATGACATTTTAACCATATTTAGGTATTTTATGTGAAAAAAATCTAGATAAACAACTTAGTAGAACCAAATATTCCCCATCGACACACACACACACAATTTTTTATATATATGTACATTTGGTTATTTTTTGTGTGTTCAAGCAATCTTTGTACAACAGACATGTACGTAGTCACGTAGAAGGCTTAGATCCCCAAATTATAGCATTTTAAAAACAGAACAGCATTTTTATTCCTATCAGTTTAGTTGTTTTCTTAGGCCTCCTATGTTTCCTGTCTGATCAGGCACCTCGGGGCAGATAGGTTCCTGGTGGCTGAAGCCAAGTGGATAATCTTTCATGGAGCAAGTGAAGACCTCAGAGCTTGCTGTCAGCATGGCTAACATTGAATCTCTTGACCCTGTGGGCTTTAGAATATTTGGTCTTGCCGAGGCTGCTGTGACTTTGTGGGATATGACCCAGTGGCTTGAACACATCAAAGAACTGTCCTGTGTCCCACAGACTAAGCCTCAATAAGAGAGCCTGCTGCTGCTGCTGCTGGTGAAGCCTATGTCTTAACTGAAACCGAGAGCCTGGGACTTCGGAGTCCCAGAAAGCAAAGTCTGAATCCATACATAAGGAGGAGTTTATTATGTCATCCCACATCATAAGAAGCTGGGAAGTAATGCATTTCAGGGCCGGTAGAGCTAACTTTTTCCCAGTTCTGTGACCTTTTCCTGAGCCATCCTCTCACCACGGCTGATGTTTCAGGCATCATGATGTTTCCACTCGTCTTCCTTGAGATGAAGAAAGAGTTCTCTTTGTAGTCAAGGAGGAATGGTTTCTTTCCTAGAAAGTTCTCAGAAGACTCCCTGAAGCATGGCTAGCCAGACGATGGTAGGAAACGCTCCTGAAACCAGTGGCTGATTTGGGCAATAGAGTTGCTGTGATGTAGTATTATGTTAAGGCTCAGCTCCTAGAGGTTTAAAGGGACATCTCGCTGAAATCAGAGGACATCGTAAACCAGGCCAACATTCAGCTAAGCAACAATTGCAGTGAATGGCCGTGCACGGGTATCCGATTCTGATCACTAATAAGTGCTACAAATGTTTTCTGCTTGAGGTATGTGTTCATGTTCATGCATGTTCATGTTCGTGCATGGAGGCCAGAGGACAACATATGTTGTCACTACTCTGACACCGTCTGCCTTGTTTCTAAGACAAAAATCTCTCGTTGGCCTGAAACCTGCCCAAGAAGGCCGGGTACGGTTAATCATTGAACTCCAGGGATCTGCCAATCTCTGCCTTCCTGACTCTGGGTTTGATGTACACTCTAGGAGTTTGGGCTGTTTTGACATGGACTATGGAACTCAGGTCCTCATGACCATGAGGTAGGTGCCTACTGACTGAGCCATCTGCCTAGCCCATGTCTTTTGAGACACTGCAGAAGAAAAGATTCTTTGTTTTGCACCCTACCTTCAGTACAGAAGTTATGGGTTATTTGTAATACTAAAAAGAAAAAAAAATCCCGTTGAGACGGGGTTTTTCTGTTTAGCCTGTCTGTCCTGAAACTAGCTCTGTAGACTGGCTTAGCCTGCAACTCAGGGATCTGCCTGCCTCTGCCTCCTGAGTGCTAAGATTAAAAGTGTGCACGACCACGCCCTGCTTGAAAAGAAAACTTCTCCCCACAGCACAGTGTGTTTTATCAATTATTTGGGCACCCCACAGAAAACCCCCATGTATACTCACTGGCGCATGATCAAACTCCAATAGCCAGCACTTTAAAGAAACTGAGTCACGTGGTCTGTAAACACACCCCGCCCAGAGCCATCAGCTCTGAAGAGCTATTCTCCAGCATCTTTATTCCAGTTTGTAAGGACTGCTCAATATCTTTCTGTCTGGACGGTTTCTTTTCTTTTTTTTTCATTTTTGGAGGGGGGCGGGGATAGGGTGAGGTGAGGAGGTTATCACAGAAGCCTTCAATGTCTCTCATTCTCAGTTATGAGTCTGCAGCCATCAGCATCACTGCAAAGCAGATTTCCTTTCCTGTAGCAGCCGGTGGCAGCAGGGACCACAGACACCAAAACATCCTAAGCTTTCAATCGACAGAGAACACAGCAACTGAGTACAGAGTACTGCTTCTGAGCTTACACGTCTGTCTGTCCGTCAGTCTGTCCACCCTTTGCTCTCCCTTGCTGATAAGCTTGGGGCAGCTCAGTGCTGAGGTAATCATCTCCTTTCAGCCTATCAGCCGAGCCCGATCGCCACCTTCCTTGTTGATAGTGGTGGCCACATGACATTCTGGCCAATTGGTTGAAGTCCTCTGAATGTGGGTTTTCTGGAAACTCTTATCTTCACGACAAACTGATAAAGTGTTAGAAGATAGAAGGCTCTCCCGGACTTCCCCCTTCCTACTGCAAGATGATATCAGGTGCTATAGTATACCTCACTTGATAGCGTAAGGTACCAAGCCTGGGGAAATATTCATACTGGAGACTGGGAGGAAAAAAGATTCTGAGTCATGAGACTAAGGCTAGCACTACCTACGTCCAGCATTCTGGCTGTGTGAGGTCACTGAATGGCCTCATTGTTTAAGTGACTGGAGCTGGCTCTCCCATTTCTTGCATCTCAATGCATTGATGGTACAATGGCAGCGACCTGCTAAACAGTAGCTTGTGCAGGTACCACGGCTTTTCTTCACCTCCCATCAGTAATGCTTTAGCTATGGAGACTGAGTGGCTAGACCACAGCTTCTGGGGCCTCAGGACCAAGTCCGATGACCCCGTCCTTACTCACTCTTAGGCCTTTAGAATCCACCTGATTTTCTTTATTGTTTAATCTAAGTATTTATTATTACTTTATTGTTGCTATTATTGTGTGTGTATATGCATGAGTATATGTCATGCCATATCAGTGGAGGTCAGGGGGTAGTGGGATTCAGTTCCCTTCTGCCACAGGGGGTTCTGAGGCTCCAACTCAGGTCATCAGGCTTGGTGGCAAGCACCCTTCCCTGCTGAGCCAGCTCATCAGAGGACCTTCCACTTGATTTTCTAACTTCTTGTATTTTCTATTCTAACTAGATGCAAAAGCTTCAGGTCAGAGGCTGGACCCCTTCCTCTTCCTGCATCTATGCTTATATACTGTGCGGAAAGATGATTCTCAACTGCTGGGACAAAATGAATCTCTCCGAGGCATCTTTCCTTTCTCCACAGCAGCGCACAGAGAGGCAAGTGTATGGTTCATCTTCTAGAGACACACATTCACTACCTTCTTGGTTTTTTAACTTGAGAACAGGAGACCTGGGTGTCCTATGGGTGATCTGTTCATGTGAATTACTAACTCTTGGGGTGGGAGCTTATCCAGATCTTGTTTGCCCCACTGGTATTTCCATCTCCACACTGCTTAGATGCATGGGACCCGTGATGGTTGGCTTGAGACTCCCTCCCACGGGTGTCAGTCAGTTCCAGGTTAGTTTGTCATGATTTAGTGAAGTTGGAACTTTTGGTGTACCTGTCTTGGGTTGGGGAGGTGGGAATGGGATGGAGCTTGGAGCATTGCCCGGGCTGGTAAGCCCCCCCCCCCCAACCATATGCCCCACATGTAGCTCTACCTTTAGAGGGTCCTTATTGCCTGTGTAGCATCTTGCTGGATTAATGTCACCACAGGCACCTCTCTGGGGTTGGACTACCTCCCTTCCCAAAGTCTGCCCCTCTCTGAGCATAAGAGCCTTTTGTGGGCCTCAAGATGTCATTCCAACACAGAGCTTTGTGCTAGCAACTGTGAGTTCTCCTTAAGGGAACTGTGGGTGGCCCTCCATTTATTTCCTTGCTCCCTTTTTGTTTCTGTGAATTCTGTATACCCCTCCCCCCCAAGGCACATGCCGTCCGTGTCATCTGAATGACCACTTAGAGGAAGGATCAGGAGTTTGTTGTTTCGTTTCCAGCATAAATCAAAACTTTGTGTTCACGCCACGGTGCGAGCAGATCCAGGAATAGCTTTGGGATTGCTAAGTGTCTGGAGAGCACTGACTACAGACATGTTTTGAAGCTGGTCATAACAGTTGCTACAGCTGTTAACAGTTCTCGAAAGAATAGCAGCATTATCCAGCGGGCCTTAAAATGTGCCGGACTTGCATTGCACAGAAGTCACACTGGGATAGATGTGGATTCCCCCTCCCCTTTCTGAAACCTAGCCATAAAGTCTTCAATAACTTAGAGAAATTCCTTTCAGTTCTGAATCCAACATGAAGGACATTGTGTTGTGACAAACCCATCTTGCAGCCCATGAACGTTGCCTTTGTGTGAGTGGATGTACGGGTTGTACTGTTATGTTTTTATTTATTCTGCATTCTTTATTTTAATGTCCTTTCCTTTTTCCTGACCAGAAAGATTGTTATTGAGCCCTTCACAAAGCTGAAATCCTGCAGTGTGTTAAAAAAATGTTAACAATTCAAAGAAGTTATAAAAATTTATAAGTTGGCAGAATGCTTGGGAAATAGCTGCATATTTTAATATAAATAGGTAATGCAAATATTTGTTCATTGCATTGAGAGATGAGTCTCTGTTTTCCAAAAGGCCCTGCTATTTAAATTTGTTTTATTTGACTACATTGAAATAGTGTCCATCATGAATGAGCCCAAAGACGAAATGCCACCATTGTTGGCAAATGAAAGAAAATAAGTTAGATATGTGGTTACATTGTGTGGCTAAACAGTTTCTGCCCAACTGTGGGGGCTGCTTTGTGATGAGAGTTCTCATGAAGGTGACTGCCTTCATTTTTTTTTTTTTTTGAGATTTGCAATTTGAGATTAAAGTTTGATGTTTTAGAAGACTATATTAGCTCTCTCCCTCTCCCTCTCCCTCTCCCTCTCCCCCCGCCCCCGTCTCCTATCAGTTTTAATGTCTCTTTAGTAAACAAACTCACAAGACTGAAGAGATGAGATGGCTCATCAGGTAAAAGTGCTTGCAGCCAAAGCTGATGGCCTGAGTTCGAACCCCAGGACCCACATGGTAGGAGCAAACTGACTCCTATAAGTTGAACTCTGGCTTCCATACATACTCAGCAGTGTGCACAATTCCACACACATGCACATACACATGCACACACACACAAAGGGGCTTAAAAGTTTGTAAGTGGATTGGCAGGTTGAGATAGATATGTGTTGGCTATTTTGAAGGGATAAACACATCTCACATTCCCCAGCACTGATCTTATCAGCTACAGCCTTGGGGATGGGAGAGACTAAGAGGAACAGGGATAGGATGAAGGCTACATCCAGGACTGAGCATAGCATCATCTGGACAGCTATTGGTTGCCAACCCACGCTATGGCAGGCTCACCATCCAGGCTTGGGAAACATGCTACCCCGACCCGCAAATCTCTGAGGCTTGTGAGAACCCAGAACACCCGAGGAGTCTGGCCTCCCTTGGGGGAAAAGGCTTAAAGAGGAATGAAGTTGATAATGTTTCCCAGGGAGAACACAGAATAGCAGCTTTTGCTTTCCCTGAATGAAGAGATCCTCATTTGACTAAGAAGTAGTAGCAACAGTTGGAAGGTCTACAACATACCAGGCATTGGCCATCTTACTTAAAAGGAAGCAAGGGAGCTGAGCCTGTGGTGCTTGTCTGTAATTGGGAAGCTGAAGCAGGAGCACTGACAGCCAGTGGCTGACATCCATTACACAGAGAGAGCTCTTCTCAAGAAAATGACATGGGCCCTGGAGAGATGGCTCTGTGGTTAAAAGTTTCTATTGCTCTTGCAGCAGACCCAGGTTCGGTTTCTAGCACCCACATGGTGGCTCACAACCATCTGTAACTCTAGTTCAGGAGATCTGACTTCTGAGGGCACCGGGCATGTGCTTAGTGCAGGCAAAACACTCATACACATAAAATAAATAGATCTTTTTTTTTTTTTAATTAGCTGTAGCATAGACAGCAGAGGGAATTCTAGAAATAGTCCAAGAAAAGATAAAACCTAGGCTGGAGGTGTCCCAGGAAATATATAGGGAAACTACTTTAAGCCTGTTATATTCAGACACCAGTATCCTGGGTGTTGCTGGCATCTTGCTCTGGCCTCTTCTGGTCTCCATAATCTCTGTGGTCTCCAATGAAAGAATTCCAAGGAGACACACAGCGTAGAGTATAGAATGTGCTCTCAGAGAAGAAGCCAGAGTGCAGGAATTTTTTTTTTCTCGAGGAAGGATGTGCCTATTCAAATGTAAACAATTATTTAAGAGTATCTGAACTCAGGCATCCATCATGGAGTCTCACAGTGCTATCAGATGGCTGTGCATGCTTGTGTTTGTGTGTGTGTCTGTGTGTGTGTGTATCCAGCCATATTGTTAAATATGGTAGTAAAAGGGTGTTGAGGGGCAGATGAGGGAGACCTGTTGGCTAGTGGCAGTCACCCCTGCCTCATCTCCATTTCCTATCATCGCTCGGGTTCTTTACCAACTTTTAATGCCAACCCTTTCTGCTTGGGCAAGAGTCAGGGTACTTCCAGCACTGGGAAATCCTTTCATCTTGCTTTTGTCTCAGACACACTTCAGGGTGGAGCTCAGGAGCAGAGGAAAGAATGTGGTCAGGGAGAGAGGGGATTCTCAGACTACGGCAGCATTTGATAGAGGTGGAAAGTGGTTTATGTGAAAAAAACCCCATGGATTCTGAAGGAGGGGTGACCTTCAGGACCACCAGGCTTGATGTTCCAGAGACTGTGACCTACAAGGTGGGCCTGAAAGGGTGGGTGTGCAGGGTTCTTTTATTTTTACTGTTTGGTGGGCGTGGGTAGAAGAAACACCCCAATCAGGTGCTGTAGCACAAAAGGTGTCTGAAGGCAGCGCCATCCTTCCTTCCATTCAAGGCTCTTTATGAGGCTCAGGAGTCAACAGCACCACAGATCTTTGGTGTGTTCTCAAGAGCTGAGACCAACATTCTCCTCCTCAGGCTGCCTTGTGGCCACAATGGAAGTTATGTGACTTCAAAAGCTGGGTCATGAAATGCCACAAAGCTTCCTCCTGGAACTCTTGGGACCCTTGTCTTCCGAGGCTGAGCCACCAGGTGGGGATTCAAGGCTCCTGGCTGGGATGAAGGGCAGGCAATGCCACCCAGAAATGTGAATCAAAGATGCTCCTGAAGCTAAGTCCTCCCCCGCCCCCACCAGGTCGTCAATTCTTTCTGCTGCCACCTTGAATGTCACTGAGCAGAGCAAGTCAACCCCACTGCATCCTTTTCAAAATCTTGGCCCCAAATCAGTGAGCCTAATGAAGCGGTTGTTGATGTGGCCAAACCTGGACAATGTCTGCATACACCCACAGCAGCCATGACAGCCAACGGTGATGCCCTCTTCTGGTTCATGGCTTTCTGTTCATCAGAGAAGGGAAGAATGGTGATTACCGATTCTTGAGAAGTTTTGGTTGGCTGATTTTACACTGGTTATCTCATTCCATCTTCCTAACACTGTGAGGTGAATATCATTGGCCCTATTTTACAGAGAACAAGACTTTGAGAGGTTACGTGGCTTCCCTTCCGTCACAGACTTACAATACACAGTTTCTGCAGAGGTCCCACACTTCCCCAGAGTTTCTCTACTATAGACGGTATATGTGTGTGTGTGTGTGTGTGTGTCTTCAGCTATGTGAATCCTAGAAGCACTCTGACCCTCCTCTCAGTTTTCCAACCCCCTACCAGACCAAGATGTGGGAGACAGATGAAGGGAGAGGTATACTTCCTGTCTCCCAAATACTTTGGGTTAACTTGGTTTATTCTTTGTGTATCAGTCAAATCATTAACACCTGCTACTTTTAATTTCACAAGTGGCCTGACTGGAGACTATAAATACTATGACCTTCCTAAGGTATCTTTAAAACAACTTCTGGGGTAGATTGGGAAAGGTCATGAAGGGCATAGCCATTGGATACCAGTTTAAAAGTTTTAAAAATCTGAATTAACAAACAACAATCCTATCTGTACCCCCCAATAAGGCCTTAATTGTATCTGTCATCTTGCTTGACAAAACTGACTTGCGCTTAGCCAAAATAGCAGCCACAGTCCATCTCTTTCTATAGGAAAGTGTGAAGGATGGGCCTAATACATGGGCCAGAAGTCGTGTCTCAAAAGAAAAGAATGCTTCACAAACTATGAAGGCTGGGTCATTGAGGAGTGAGGCTAAGAATATCACACTTTACCAGAGACTGTGAAACCATTTTTTAGGTTGGCTCAGGACTCAGCACTTTTAGCACACTCCCATTGAATTCTATTCCATCCTGAAGATGGAGACTGGAGATTCTATGCCTAGGACTGGGGAATGCTGAGGTCCTAGAGAAGGCCAGTTGATGGGAGAGTGTTGCATAGTTGGCCTGTTGACTTAAAATTCTGAATGCACTGAGACTTTGGACCAGGGACTTGACCTCCCCCAACCCCCAGCCATGGTCACCTGGTGGTGGGATGAGCCCCTTTTTTTTTTTTTCTCATTATTCCCTCTGTCATTTGGACAAATTTCCTAGAGGATTTGCCTACAGTCTCCATTACTATTAATAAACTAGAAACAGTGGCTATATGGACCAGAGTCTATTCTATCCCAGCCAACTGAAACAACGATGGCTAAAGGGGTGTGTGGGGTGGGAACCGTGCAGTTAAGTGACTGAAGGCTGGATATGTCACCTTCCCTGGGTATTGGTCAATGTTCAAACAGGGCTTGGCAACAGACTGAGGAATCCTGATAGGAGATCTGGAATTGAGTCTGAGGATGATTGGGCCCTACTTTTGTGTGTGTGTGTGTGTGTGTGTGTGTGTGTGTGTGTGTGTGTGTGTGTAGAGGTGTAAACTTGGGCCCATGGCAAGGAAATCAGTGCACTAAGTCCCAGTTCTTTCACCATCTGGCTGTGTCATTTAGGAAAATGCACTCGTTCTCTCTGAAGTGTAGGATGGCAAGAGGGCCACTTGTCATCTTCAGCCAAGTAAGTGAAACAGCAGGAACATGGAGAATGGAGTCTGGCTTGGCGATGTAATTGCTGTTTGCTGCCCAGGTCCTGCCCTGCTGCCTTCACAGAGCTAGCCGCTGGCAGATCCAGGCCAGACCTGGCTGCATTTTTCCAAAGGCTGAGCTTCTGTGGTATCCAGAATCTCCACACGCAGCCTCACAGGATACCTGCCTTTCCCACACTGCTCAAGTGCTATTTTAAGAACTTTCTGCCCGGGGACAATGGGCTCTGGCTCGCTGCTTTGAACTTCACAGTCTGTTCTCAGGGGTGGGTGGCTTCTGTGTCCTGTCTGTCTGTCTGTCTGTCGAGTCTATGTCTCCAGGTACCTGGTACATCTTGCTTGTCTAGTACACAGGACCACAAACTTAGGGCTGAGATCTGAGAGAGGTAGCTACTTACTAGGGACAGGTTCCTCGTTCCCCTCAGCTTCTGTCTGTGATGTTGGAGAAAGTCTGTAATCATTAATCTCTGCCTCCTTTGCTCTCCTGTCCAATCTTGAGCGGGAATTTTTATTTCCCAGGACTCAGACAGGACCTTTGGGCAAAGCGCAGGGAGTTGCCCATACTCTATACACAGTAGAGCCTTGTAACTTTTAACCCAGCTTCATAAATTCAGAGGAGACTTAGGATACAAAGAGCAAGGAATTGCAATTTGAAATGCAATGATATTTTAAGTAATCACTGAAAGATTATAGGTCAAAATTGTGAGTTAGCTGGAAGTATAGTTTGGCTCTAAACAGTCAAAGAAATTGACAATGGCTTTCAACACACACATACACACACACACACGAGAGAGACAGAGAAAAAGAGAGAGAGAGCAAGAGAGAGAGAAAACAGACAGACAGACAGACACACACACACACACACACACACACACACACAGAGAGAGAGAGAGAGAGAGAGAGAGAGAGAGAGAGAACTTCAAAGCTTTCTTTTCAAGCTCTGAGCTCCTCCCAAGTCCTGCCATCCCACTTCTGCCTGAGTTTGTCGTAGTTGTAGTCCTTTAGGCCATTGCTTTAAAAATAAATGTGCCGGGAGTATCTATTCAGGTTTATAAGTTTGTATTACAGGACTTTGGAGGGGGTTCTGGTTAACAGTCAATCTATCCATGGGCTTCATTTGCTCTCAGATTCTTAAGCTAGCTAATGAAAGACCAACGGTCACAGGATAGGAGTCAAGTGAAATACATTTTGCTGGGTTTCAAATGGAGGAAAAAACTCTCTCTTTAGAGGAGCTGCCAAATCAGTGGGGATTATGACTGACACAGCACTCTGGCTCCTTAATCCCTCTGCTTCTGTACAGGGTTACCACATAGTTCAGGATGAGCCAGGTGGGACTAAGGGAACAAGCACCCCAAGACCCCCAGTGATGAAAACAAAATCATTTTTCCTCAAGTGACATCTCTTTATCACTTTGTCTGGGCTTGGCCTGGAGCATCTTCTGTAGAACACACTGCCAGTTGTCATGGTCTAGGGACACCATGCTGCTGGTTGCCATGGTCTAGGGACACCATGCTGCCGGTTGTCATAGTCTAGGGACACCATGCTGCTGGGTGTCATGGTCTAGGGACACCATGCTGCCGGTTGTCATAGTCTAGGGACACCATGCTGCCGGTTGTCATGGTCTAGGGACACCATGCTGCTGGGTGTCATGGTCTAGGGACACCATGCTGCCGGTTGTCATGGTCTAGGGACACCATGCTGCTGGGTGTCATGGTCTAGGGACACCGTGGTAGACTGAGAGATCTGGAAAATGAAAAGCTTCCACTTGGAAGTAGTATACATCACTTCAGCTCAGAGGCCATGGCCAAAGCAAGGACATATCTAGCTATGACAAAGCATAGAAGTATGTCCCTACAGTGGGTTTGGGTGGATAGCTCTACTATATCTGTACACACACACACACACACACACACACACACGCTTTTGCAGCCACCGACCCATGTAGACTATTGAGTAGTTCCTGCTGTCTTCCCAGGACCAGGCTGTTATAGAAATAGGATCAGTGTTAGGTGCCTGGTGGACTGTGGAGCTGATCATGTGACTGGAACAAAATGGGAGATCAGGTCAGAACATTTGATCTATGGTTTCATTTCCTCCTATGGTGTTCCTCCTTCCTTGACTCTGGGTTTGATGGCTTGCTTGATCCAGTTAGCCACTCTTAAGCCTCTGTCTTGCAGATGGCAAATGGGGACTTCATCAGTCCTTTGTAGGGATCGTGATGGACATGTAACGGATTGTCCATAAGGACTTCCAGTGCCCTCCCCTGGGGTCTTGATGCCCCACAGTCTTAGTAGTATCCAGTCTACTCGGATCCTACTTCCCTCCTGTCCCCATGGTAAGATTCCCTGCTCATATCTGGCTTTATCCCAATATTCTTTCCTATGAGCCAGGATAGCATAATCTCTATTAGCTCATGGATAGATGTGGGTTAGGAGAGATTCCTTCCCCCCACCCCCACCCCCAGTGACAGGCCAGCCTGAAAGGAACTCATCAAAGCAGGCTAATGGCGGTTACAGACATAGTGCATTCTCAAAATGAAGGATCTTCCAGAAATGATCTAAGCCTCTGAAGGGAGACTGAGGCCAGAGGGAGAAAGCGGTGGAGGATTCCAGACAGGTTGAGGTCAGGCGTAGGAGACCAGGTTACCATCACGCTTCTTGTCTGACATCCCTGCCCAGAAGACGACGCCAGAGAAGAAAGGGGTCATTTCAGATGATTCACGGATCTTTTCATAAACAAATCTATTTTTCCTTGTAAGGCTCTGGGTGACTAGACAGAGATAATAAGATAAAAAAAAGAACCCTTTTTCTCTAAACGACTGGTTAAAGTGTGGCACAGGCTGTGAGTTACTCAAGGTCATTATTGTGCGATGGGTTATCAAAGGCCTATGCGAAATGTGTGGGACTTTTATGAGCTTGTTTTTATTATAGTAGACTGTCTGAGGGCCCCTTTTGTACAAAGAGCTTTGAGAGTTCTAATGAGACCCCATAATCATCTGTGTGATTACGAAGGTCAAATTGTGCCGAACAAACCCCAGAGCTATTTTTGACCAAATTAGTGGATGAACAGAACAGTATATATATATATATATATATATATATATATATATATATATACACACACACACACACACACACACAGTTGTTGTTGTTGTTGCCCTTTCAACCCTTTATTTTCTCACTTCTGTTCTCTGACATCGTGGCCATCCGATCTTTCCCGGGACAACAGGGATAATGCCTAAAAGCCACAAAATGTCCAGGGTAATCAAGAAAACGGTTCAACTCCTTTTCAATCAAGAAGAAAAAGAAATGAACTTTCAGGTTGAAGGAAATGTGATCGCTAACAGGACAGTTGTCTGTATACCAGCATAGCCATAACTAGATTATTCATGAATTTACTTTCCTGAAGGACAGGGTCCCACAAACAAAACCACCCAGTCACCCAGTGTCTCTGAAGGTCTTAATGCCTCCCTGCCCGCCCCCCCCCCCAACATATCCATCCCCACTGTCAATGTTGGAGCTGGGTTTGGCTGTGAAAGTTTTCTTTCACTGGGTTCAAGGGGAAGGGACAGAGGTTCGCTAGGTTTCTGACAATAACTGGCTAAGCAGTGACCTCAGTTTGCCAAGGAGATTTTGCTCCAGTGTTTCTATGCCTGCCCACGTAGCCTGAGTCCCCCTGGATGTCCTTCCAATGGGAGGCTTGTGCTTTCGAAAACCTTTTTTTTATATATATATTTTTTCCTAGACAGGGATTCTCTGTGCAGCCCTGGCTGTCCTTGGACTCACTCTGTAGACCAGGCTGGCCTTGAACTCAGCGATCTGCCTGTGCGGGGATTAAAGGCATGTGCCACCACGCCCAACTGTCTTCACTCTCCATCTTCAGCATTCCATCTTAAACTAGGAAATGTGAGGTTAGAAAAGCGGTGGTCTATTTCCTTCCTCCTATGAACCAAGGTGGTGAAAGGACTTCGTGTTCAATACCCACAGGATTGGCTTGAAGATAAAGGTTATTCAAGTTCAAACTGAATGAAAGCTCCAGTGCGCATGTCCTAGTGAGGCCTCCGGGGTTAAGCGGCACCTGCCTTCTGCTTCCGGTTTTCTAGTATTTCCTCTCAACACTGGGGTCCTGAACTTACTGCAGAGAGCTTAGATAGTGGACATGGGGGAAGAGAGTGGACGAGTAACAGGCTCATTTTACAAGGAGTCTTCCCGTGTAGCTTGACTCATTGCTCTTTGGGACAGACAGTACAGTAGCTAGAATTTCAGATTCTGAATCACTTGATGCTCTGTAGCCAAAATGGGGCTTCTTGCCACTTTAAATCTCTTCTCTGTACTACCGGTCTGCTGAGGGCTGTGTTATAGCAGCTAGGTAATTTGTGCCCAGAAAGCCTTCCTCTGGTGAGTGATACAGATGTCCCAGGGTGCTCGTGTGGCCTCATCAGACCGAGACGGACACCCAGGCCCTGTTTGTCTGTCCGCACTATCTACATGATATAGCTTTAGTGACTTTCTTCCCAGACCTCTCTATGGCATTTGAAATTCACAGGGTGCAGCCAGAAGTTGCAAAGCTGAAACAGCATGACGGTGGGCCCTGCGAAGAAAGGCATGATGGGAAACTGCCCGAGCAGCACAGGGGCCCTAGGAGCCGCGCCTTGCCAACAGGTGGGACACATTAGTACTTTCAGGGGTACCAGGTGGGTTTGCCATTATGGTCCTGTTTCCCATAAAAGTAAATATATAAAAAAATTGCACCTTATGGCTCTTTGACAAACAAATATCCTTGTTATCAATCACAGTATTTCCTTTGTCTTGAAAAAAATACAGTGTTTTCTTCCAGTTTGAAAAGTAAACATTTTCATGGGTACTCCAAAAGTTCTATGGGATGTTGACCACATGTTGTATCGGATGTATTAAGTGGGCTATACTAGCAACAAGCAAATGTCTATATCCTCAAGGTGGCCCTGGGAAGCCCAGTGGTTATGAATAGGAGTTATTTTATTACTCTAAGTGGTACATATTACATGCTACATATTACAAATGGGCATGAAAGTGAGAAAGTGAGAGAGCTTAATTCTGCAGACAAATCCACATGTCAGTGTCATTGGCACTGCCATTCCAGACTTTGGCATTCCAAAGCAAAGCTTAAAAGGTTGGTTTCAGAGACAGGCCAGAGAGTTTATAAACCTCAAGGTGCTGTGGCCTTTGGTCAGGATCCTGCTCCAGTCAACCACAGACTTGTGCAAAAGTCTTAGGCAAGTTGTTTCATTCTGTGCTGTGACTTCCTTCTCTTTACAAGACGGGTTGACAGGAGTCCCATGGAGAGCATGAAATGAATTGTGTTTGCAAAGCCCTCTGTGCAATGCCTGCGATAGTGTATGTTTTCGGTGTTAGTTGCCATAATTGCTGTTATAATTGCTATAATTATCATTATGAAGTTATCTCATTCGACAGATAGAGAAACTCAGGATTCTCCATAATTTTGCTAGGCAGTCATTTTGCTAAGTTCAGACA